>NC_057811.1:435739962-435754604 GCF_018294505.1 Triticum aestivum
CCGGCGCGACGCCACCCGCCGCCGTGGTCATCCGCGGCGACATGAAGAGGCCGCGCGCGAGGCCGATGGTCGGAGGAGCTCCGGCGGTGGCGAGGCCAACGCTCCCCGCGCTAGGGTTTCCGGCGGCGGAGGAGGAGGGGTCGCGGCTGTAGGATGAGGTGAGAGGGGTGCTGGCGCGTGCGTCCATCGGGTCAAGTTCGCCGGCGCCGGCGCGCGCGGGGCGAAGGTGGCGGGGAGGAGAGAGTGCGGCGCGAGCGCTCATGTGTGCCGCGCGCGGAAGCCGGCGCCCGAAATACACAGCGCGAGTTGGCGTTTCGGACCGCGCGCCCAACTACATATACCGCGCGCGCGGTTATTGCACACCCGCTGGAGCTTGTCTACAGGTTACGCGCGCGCTAAAATGATAAAATTTGCGGCGCGGCCCTTGTTTAGCGCGGCTGTTGAAGATGCTCTTATATTGGCCGGTCGAGTTTCTCTCGAATCCGCTTTGGTCGTGAGCCCTGACGCCATTTTCCCACGCGCGCATGACCCACCCAGTTTTTTTTGCATGACCCACCCAGTTGATCAAGCGATCGAGCAAGATGAGCGTACGTGCAGATCTGATCTCGCAGCACGATATCGGATCGGATCAGCGTGGCGCAGGAGTCAAAGATTCAGATCTTGGCCGCTAGCTAGCTAGCTCAAGTGGGCCTTATCATTACAATTCCAATGCAAGAAAACAAAGACGCAGATCTAACGACGACGCCGGGAAGATCTTCCCTTGGAATCCACGGCAAGCTAGCCGGGGAGATCGCAGCCGAAAGAGATCGAGATCAACGAGATGACAATTGTTCACGGCACGCTGACGAACAGTAGACATCGAGGAGCGCCACACGTACAGTCCGACAGCAAAACCAGATGAAGAACGACAAATGGTTTGCGGCCATTGTTGACCGCTTCCTCGGCGGCTCGTTCATACCACCACGACGATGATGATCGTACAGGTCCGTGCGTTTGATGGGATGGCTGGTACTATACTGTTGTACACCGTGTGTAACTTAATGTAAAATATTTTTGCAGTTTAAATAGGTTATACTTAAATACTCTTAAAGTAATGATCTAAACGCTCTTATATTTCTTTACGAAGGAAGTACATAACAGATGCAGACGTAAACATTAAGATGAAGACCTGTGTGACCGAGAGCATGCTTGTACGCTTGATGTGACCGAGAGCTTGATGTGACCGAGAGCTGGATAGAAGAACCTCTAACTTCCTGATCAATAGCCTTTTGACTGACTGCTTGGCGAATGCATTCGTTGAGTAAAACTCTCAGAGATTCCTTGCCAAACAAAGAGAGTCCTCATCCGAGGGCGAGGAGTATTATTCATTTGCCTTGCTGTCGGCAAGGTATAAGCGACAAGTTAAAAAAAACTATTTTTTTGGTGAAATAAGTTCCCTCAACATATATGTGTACTGCTGTTCTTTCGGGAAATGCTAGCTTCTTGTGCATTGGTGATTCCATCCTTTTCAATTTGCACGTCAGCATTGTTCGATACCGATCTATAAGTAATCAAGTGGACAGTGTACATACGACAATTATTGCATGCAAAATTTTGCTAGGATCTAGAATCGATCGACACTAATGCCTTTTTTGGTTCATAGGGTAGGAAAATCATAAAAATAGGAAAGTCGTAGGAAATGAGATGACATGTATCTTAAATCCTATGAGTAGGAATAGGAAAGGAGATGCCCTTTGATTTTTTTTCATTGAGTTTGCCTAATGTTTATTTTTCTATGAAATATGAAGGATAGAAAAAGTTTCTCCATAGGAATAGGATTCCATTCCTACAAATTAACCAAAGGGCCTCATTCGGTTTGGAGGAAATCAAAACGTAGGAATTAAGAGTAGTATAGGAATTTGATAGGATGGCACTTGCCATCCTAAGGAATTGTCTTGCCTCGTTCCTACGCACAAAATGAGCTTTGAGTGGAGATGTAGATTCCTCCAAAACACAAGAAATGAATAGTATTCCTATGAAATTCCCGTACGCGTTTCCTACAAACCGAATGCATCTATAGGAATTTTTCCTTTGGAATCCTTGTTCCTATGTTTTTCCTATAGAAATCCTCCAAACCGAATGAGGCCTAAAGGAATTTTTTTTCTATAGAAATCCCATCCTATGAAATTCTTACAAGATTCCTCTAAACCAAAGGAGGCCTAAGGGCCTCTTTGATTCTTAGGATTTCCAAAACGCGGGAATAAAAAAACATGAGATTAGAGTGGAATGTCGTCTTGAATCCTACAGGATTGTACGAGTGTTTGATTGTGCATAGAAAAAACGTAGGATTCTTTCAAAGAGGTTTGAGTGGATGGAATGTTTCCTATGAAGTCTAGAGCAAATGAATCCTATGAAAAAATTCCTATGATTTGCAATCCTACGAATCAAACAACCAAGATAGGAAAAATTCCTAAGGACTAGAATCCTCCAAAATTTCTCTGAGAATCCTTTGAATCAAAGAAGCCTTAAAATTGTTAGCAAGGCATCTCAAAAGCAAAAATCCAAACACTCATTTGTCTGCAAACACAATTCGGATAGGTTCACGAATGCCCTGCCAGAGCCTGCACATCGGTATCTTTTGATATTCAGACGATTCAAATGTGATTCAAACTAGATTCGAGTATATTACAACAAATTAGATATAATTTATTTAAAACTTAGCCTAATCTACGTAACTAGGCGGACACTAATCCGTTGCGGGGCTTCTTCTTGACCAAGGAGGATGCCTGCGCGTAGGAGCACGACAGCCACACGGATAAGGCAGAGGGACTCGGTGACAGCGGCAACACGGACAGGAGCCCTATCTGCTATCAGGAGCGTCATCATGTCGGGACGTCAGCTGAACGGTTTTGTACCTGCCGAGAAACCACCATAGCTCGACAGCCCACGCGCTCCTCTCCACGGCTGTATTGCAAGCCATCGTGGCACGGCTACAATGGGGAAAAGGTGGTGAGCAATGACTATTTTTTGGATAGGTGGCGGAGAGCAGATAGCGGAGAGGCAGAGAGTGGACGGTTAAAAAGAGGGGAACGACCTATTGGGTCGACGTGGCAGATATCCAGGACTCCCCTACCCCTCCCCTCGCTTTGAGCGAGGTGTGGGGTAGCTTTGGAGATGCCCTTAGCTAGTTGCCGTACTTCTTGGTAGCTTGATGGTGGCCACGTTCATGTTCAAACTTCAAACACCTCTTGCACGAATGAGCTGTATGTGTTCTCCTTCAGTGCGCCTAATATATTCTTAACCAACCCACTTACTTTTTTCTGTCTAGCTATCTCGCGTTCGCTGGGGTGAGATCCCAACGAACACCTCTCACCCCAGCAAACGCCCCCTAGAACTATCCAATTTGTATCTCACGGTGGCAGTTTTTGTCAAGAAATCCGTGTAAATTAAACAAACAACCATGGCAATTTTGTAAAATGCCATGCCGACCACATAAATTGCCACCCCAGCGTTTGCAGTTGCCAGCCTTGCTGGCGCCTTTTTCTTTCGCAAGAAACCCACTCGATGTACAGCCAGATGGTCCAAAAAAACATATTCGATCCCTACGAACCAACGCACGCCTTTCTATTGGTTGGTTGCAGGCCAAGTATATATAAGCACGTGAGATTTCTAGGATTGTGATCTATATATTTCTAGGTACATATGCTTTCCAGGGAAAACTTTGGCAAACGGCCGGGAATCCAAATCTAATCCGTCCTGCTGGGCTGCTGCACACACAAACCTTAATCGGCCAACGTACCCAGAACGAATTTCTTCCCCTGTTTCTATAACAGATCGCTTTACAAAAGCAGAATGCTAGCCGCGATTCCCTGAAGATAAGATTATTCCTCTTGTGAACAAACCCGGTAGCTTCCTCTGAATTTTAGCTGTGTGGCAAATGCTAACACTTGTATGTGCTATAGTATTTTTTTTTTTTGCGCATATTGTATGTGCTATAGTAGTGGTCGAATAACTTTGTCTTCTTGCAGGCGCATGCAAATAATATTTGCATATGTGATCCTGTTAACCTTTTGGCGGGAATTCCAGATTGGGATCGAGAATTTTGGCCTCTGCACCACTACAGACATATGCGATTCCTTTTTTTTGTAAAAACAATGGCAACACAATATTTATCGCCAAAGATGGCTTGACGTGATTGGACAAATGCATTAGCACATGAGACATGGCCACTTTTTCTCAAAAAAATAAAAAATAAACATGAGACATGACCAATACTTTTTTTCGCGGGTGACATGACCACTACTTTTTTTTGCGGGGACATGACCACTACTTTAGCCGCCTAGTACTTCGCAAACACACCTGCAACTTTTCAGCCGGCCATGACAAACTAGGGCTCATCAGGAATGAGAATCTGAATGCGTGGCAATTGTAACTTCAGGAAACATCTAAAATGAAGTCCAAACAAAACCGAACGAGCGAGATATATATGTGACCAGTCTCATCATCTTATCCATGCACCAACCAGCCTAACTTTCTCTACGTCTCTCTTTCTTGGGAAATCAATCAACGCCTCCTATGTCTGTACTCGGGCAAATTTATATAGTCTCATAATACTGTCTCGATCCATCATCCGGGAAAGCTGGAGGAGAGACGGCCGAGGAGAGAAGAGCACTACGCTCGACTACTAAAAAAAGGGAGAGGAGATCAGGTACATGGCGGATCTGCAGCCCATGCGCCGCTCCCGTCCCGTGCAGTAGGGCCATTCCCCACGAGGGCTCCAATAAACCGGGCCCATCAATGAGTGAGCGAGATTACGGTTGATACAGTGTCCTTTTGTCACTGAATGAACAATGTGGCGTTCATGTGCACGACGGGCGGCCATGCCTGCCTATAGTATCATCCATGCGTACTGCATGTGCGTGCAAATATGTTGGACCTGGTTCCAGTCATCCCGTTGAAACTTGAAATTCGCAGTCTGAGACCAGTTTAAGCACGGGATTTTTTACCTGGACGCCTTTCCTCTTCGTGCAAAGCAAATGAAGCACTCCGTATGAATGAACTTAAAGAGAAGAAGATGTGGTTGTGCTCTGTAGTACATCCGAGAGCAAAGCATACGTGTGTCATATAACTGGTTTACAAAAGTTGGACATCGTAGTACTTGGCACTCCTGCCTGCCTGCCTGCCGGCGTGATTCGGCCCGATCGATCCACGTCCGCCTGATGGACATGGTTTCGTCACTTCGGGCAACAGTAGGTGCGCCGGTCCCCGGAATGGATCAAATCAGGACCTGATCGATCGAGGAGGGTGCGATGAATTATTGGCGCTTCTGGCGAGCATCCACCCATGTGGCCTTCTCTAGAGGTCGCGCAAGTGCGTGACGATCAGGTGCGTTCCAGGTTTTCTTTCTTTTCGAGACATCTAGTTTTTTTTTGAGACAATAGTATTTTTAGAGAGAGAGAAATGTGCGTACTCGAAATGTGCATTCTCCTATATGGCGCTGTCTGCGCCAAATTGACGGAGAAACCCACAAGGCGCTCGACTGGGCTAGCCCAGTCGCTCGTTGCAGGCCGTCGACACCCAGCTGTTTTTCGTTACTTATATACGGTTTTCTTGTAGCGAACGACTCAGAAAACTGCAGCTACCCGTAAAAAAAAAACTGCAGCTATCCGGGGAGTAGCTAAACAGAACCGTAGCATGTCCTAAAGCGTGGTGGACTCAGTCCGTCCCACGTAGGGTGACGGTTCGCGTATCTGTCTGGCGATTGCGGAGGCGATCGCGTGACGGGGGCCTCTCTGCCTAGGGTTCGTTGTTCCTTCGCCAGATTGGATCGCTCCGGTGATCAACAGGGGTTCCGGCGTCCCCATTCCCCGCGTCTTTCTTCCTTGTTCCCTCTCCCATCCACCATAGGCCTTCTACGCGCTCCCTAGGGCGTGTGGTCGTAATACACCTAAACCCTAGGAGAAGTTTGGGGGTTGAAGGAAGGGGCGATGGAGGGAGTAGCCGGGATGTTGAGGAACCTGAAGTTGTCTAAGGAGGAGAAGAAGGGAGTAAAGATCCGGATCACGGCAAGGGAAAGGGGGAAGGAAGCGGAGGTACATGCGGTGGGCAAGGTGATGTCGGAGAAGATGGCTCATCCTGATGCGATTTGCCTGTCGCTTGGGAGGGTCTGGTGTCCGATCAAGGGCATTAGCTACAAGGAGGTTGGGGTCAATCGGTTCCTGTTCACCTTCCATCAGGAGTCGGGGAAAAGGAAAGCGCTGGAGGACGGACCGCGGATGTTTGATAAGGAATTGGTAGTAGTACCTACCGTTGGGCATGATGAATGAGGATTCTGCAGAGGAAATTGGCAACATCATCGGTTGGTTTGTAGAGTCTGACACTGGAGCAGACGGAAACACCATAGGTCGCTTTTTGCGGATCAAGGTCAGGATGCGGATAGATAAACCCCTCATGCGTGGCTTTACTCTCGATGAGGAAGAAGATGGGCAGGGTACACAGAAGGAGAAGGAGGCAGTGGGAGGTAAGGAGGAAGACACGGAGGAGAGAGGCTGGTACAGGTTTGAGTACGAATACCTACCGGATTTCTGTTACAGCTGTGGGGTTATTTGTCATTGCGACAAAGATTGTTCAATCAGAATCAAAAAGGGAGAAAAGCAGCAGTTCGGGAGGTGGCTGAAGGCGGATATGGGGCAGA
The DNA here is from genome assembly GCF_018294505.1 of Triticum aestivum. NCBI lineage: Eukaryota > Viridiplantae > Streptophyta > Magnoliopsida > Poales > Poaceae > Triticum > Triticum aestivum. The sequence continues at coordinate 435,746,636 of NC_057811.1, forward strand.
AGCGAGGAGGTTTGGAGAACGGGGTTTGGAGAAGGAGCGGGCGAAATTCGGGAGGCACCCGCAACTATGGATACAGCCGGTCTTCCGGCCGATCTGGTGGAGGGAGCGACAGATCATCGTGGAGGAAAACAGATGGCAGGGCGAGTGGGGGTGATGATGAGAAAACACACAAGGGAGAAGAAGTAACAAGCCCGCCTAAAGCCTTACCTGTTGCTCGTAGTACGGGCAATCCAAAGAGGCTGGAGTTGGGAGGCGCTGATGGGAAGAACAAAGGCGGACCTGAGACGCAGACTACCGTGGGCCACGACACTGTGATGTTGCACTCGGAGAAGAATGGGGAGAAGATGCAGCAAGACAAGAGCCAGGTCTCGGGTAGGAATGGAGAGAATCCAGGTGGTAAAAGGTATAGGAAGAAGGGTCAGGACCGATCAGTGACAGAGGGGAAGGTGGAAATGGAGGATGTTCTTGGGCAGAAATGGGGAAGGTTGGAGGAGGACGACGAGAAGGTAGAAAAGAAGGGAAGGGTGGAGACTAAGGATGCAGTAGGAGCTTCGGATGCCACGATCAACACTGTGGTCTCACAAAATGACATATCGGTCGGGCTGCATGAGCAGCCCCACCGGGCGCAATGAAACTTATTGGATGGAACTGCCGAGGACTCGGGAACGGCCCGGCAGTTCGTAGCCTCCTCGATCTGGGGAGGGTGGAGGATCCTGATGTGTTGTTCCTGGCGGAGACAAAATTGACAGAGAAGGAGCTGGAGAGGTTCCGATGGACGCTCGGGCTTGCTCACATGACAGCCTGGAATCCAGAGGGCCGGAGTAGAGGAGTAGCTTTATTTTGGAAACGTGGAGTGGATGTGGCGTTGAGATCGTATGGCCGGAGGCATATTGATGTCGATGTGACAGAGGAGGACGGCAAGGTGTGGAGACAAACTGGAGTGTATGGCTTGGAGGACGTTGAAGATCTTAGGGCAGCAACATCAACAGGGGCGTCCCTGGCAATGTCTGGGCGATTACAATGAAATTCTATCTGGTGATGAGAAGATTGGAGGAGCAGTGCACCCACAAAGGCTTATGAATAATTTTAGAGAAGCGTTGGAAGCTTGTGAACTCTCAGATCTCAGGTATGAGGGGGGCAAATTTACTTGGAGAAATCACAGCTCTGAAGTGGACACATACAATTGCGAGCGTCTTGACAGAGCAACAGCAAATGCCACTTGGTGTGAGATGTTCCCAGATTTTTCAGTTCTAAATGGAATACCGCGTCATTCCGATCATAGACCGGTGATTGTATGCACTCAAGGGGAAAGCAGAAGGAGGATGGGGGTGATAGGGGATTCCATTTTGAAGCATGGTGGTTGAAGGAAGAAGGATGCAGTGCTGAGGTACAAGGAGCATGGGAAGAGGGATGCTTGGCGGGGAATGGAGATGTGGCCACTGCTCTTAAATGTGTGGCGAGTCGTATGAGAAAGTGGGGGAAGGAGGTGGCGGGTTAGCTAGAGGGGAGGTTGAAGAAGGCGCAAGGCGCGTTGGAGAAATGTATGCGTGCTCCAGTTTCAGAAGAGAAGGTCAGGGAGGAGGCGAGGCTGCGATGTGTTGTAAACGACTTGGAGAGCAAGAAAAACACCAAAGCAAAACATAAATCTCATGTTACGTGGTTGAGGGATGGGAATCGGAGCAAGCGGTACTTTATGGCTGTGGCGTCTGCTAGAAGGATGGCAAATTGAATTAAAATGCTGAGGAAGGAGGATGGGGTGGAAGTGAAGGAAGGGGAGGACCTCACTAATTATGTATGTTCCTTTTTTCAGGACCTGTTCACGTCTGCGGGGAGCACCAGAATGGCTGAGCTTATCAATAAGGTTCAACCCCGTGTAACGAGTGCGATGCGAGCAGTCCTTGAGGCCGAAGCAACAAGGGAGGAAGTTAAAGCTGCACTTGATCACATTGGCGACCTCAAGGCGCCCGGCCCTGACGGCATGCCCTCAATTGTCTACAAACAACATTGGCACTTCATGGGAGACAAAGTGGTAGACGAGGTTCTATCGGTTCTCAATGGTGGTTCGATCCCGGAAGGTTGGAATGACACAATGGTGGTGCTCATACCCAAAGTTAAAAATCCAAGCAGAATCAAGGATCTCCGGCCTATTAGCCTTTGCAGTGTCATATACAAGCTAGTCTCTAAAGTGATTGCAAATCGCTTGAAGTTGGTCCTTCCTGATATTATATCAGATAATCAAAGTGCCTTTGTTCCGGGGAGGATGATCACCGACAATGTGCTAATCGCCTATGAATTGTCACACTACCTCCTCAACAAGAAGAAAGGGCAAGAAGGGGTTGCCGCGGTCAAGGCAGACATGAGCAAAGCGCATGACAGGGTCGAGTGGGACTTTTTGAGGGCTATGCTTCACAAGATGGGATTCCACACAAGATGGATTGACTTAGTCATGAGTTGCGTCACGTCAGTACGCTACTAGATCAAGGTAAATGGAGTGCTTACCGAACAGTTCATGCCCTCACGAGGCCTCCGACAAGGCGATCCTCTGTCTCCTTATCTCTTCGTGATCTGCGCAAAAGGACTTTTGGCCCTTCTCCATGATGCAGAGAGGACCGGGAAATTGTCAGGTATACGGATCTGCCAAGGTGTGCCTGTGGTTTCGCACCTACTGTTCGCGGGCGACTCAGTTTTGTTGCTCAAAGCCAAGCATGAGGAGGCTCAAGCTCTTCGGGAAATACTGGACTTGTATGAGGTTTGCTCTGGCCAATGTATTAACCTTGAGAAATCAGCTATTATGTTCAGCCTAAATTGAAGGGAGGAGGTGAAAGCTGCTGTTAAGAATGCCCTCCAAATCCAGAGTGAGAACTGGAACGATAAGTACCTCGGTTTGCCGGTTCATGTTGGCAAATCAAGGAAGAAAGCATTTTCCTTTGTTAAGAATGCCATTGCGGGGCGAGTATATGGATGGAAGGAGAAGCTAATTGCGAAGGTGGGAAAAGAAATGCTGGTTACAACAGTAGCCCGGGCTATACCCACCTTTTCCATGTCTTGTTTCTACCTCACAAAGTCCTTTTACGACGAGATAAGCTCTCTTATTGGCAACTATTGGTGGAGTCAGCAAGACAAAGAGAACACGACTCACTGGATCAGCTGGAAGAAACTAACTGAACCTAAGTGCCATGGTGGGCTCGGTTTCCGGGATATGCACGGCTTCAACCCGACGATGTTGTCATGGCAAATCTGGAGATTAATTCAATGCCTAGATTCCCTATGTGCTAGAATCCTGCAGGCCCGGTACTACCCAAACAAGCACATACTAGAGGCGGAGCTGAAGGATGGTATCTCCTATTGATGGCGCAGTCTTCTGCACGGACAAAAGTTGTTCAAGGAGGGTTATGTGTGGAGGATCGGGGATGGTACTGGAGTTAAGATCTGGTCAGATCCATGGATACCTCGCCCGTGGTCATTACACCGTGCCGGCACCACCTGTTGGAGAGAGTTAGTGACCTCATGGATCCAACATTTGGCACGTGGGATGAACAGCTAGTGAGGGAGACCTTTTGGACTAATGATGTCAAGCACATATTACAGATTCCATTGCAAGAAGGGGTACAAGACTTCATTGCCTGGCACTATGACAGTAAGGGCTTGCACTCGGTTAAGAGTGCGTATAAGCTTCAAGTCCAGCTGGAGGAATTACGGAGATCTGAAGGACAAGGCATGAGCACGAGAGCACCTAGGAACTTTGATAGAACGGATGACGATTCATGGAAAAGACTCTGGAAGATTCCATGCCCAAGGAACATTCAAATGTTTACCTGGCGGCTCAAACATGAGTCTTTAGCCCTCCGTAAAAATGTTGCACGTAAAGGGATAACCATCCAGGACACTAGCTGTTTATTTTGCGGTACAACTACTGAGGACGGGGCACATCTCTTCATAAAATGCAAAGCACTCAAGGAGGTTTGGAGAGATCTGGCTATGGAGAAGGAACACTAGCCCTTGAAGAGATCACGTCCGTGCATGCTATGCTGGACTTTTTGTGGGGACTAGATGAGAAAAAACGCCTTCAAATCCTCACCTTCTGGTGGCAGTGGTGGTCCAACAGAAACAAGCTTCGCGAAGGAGCAATGCCGCTGTCGGCCGCGGAGGTGGCACGAACCACAAGGAGCCGGGTGATGGAATACGGGCAAATCTTTGGCTGTGTCCGTACCAAAACCCCAGTTGACAAATGGCACCCTCTAGCGGATGTTGTCTATAAGATCAACATTGACGACTCCTTTGTACCTGGGCAATCACATGCTGGCTGGGGCGTGGTCGTCCGGGACAGTGATGGCACCCTAGGCATTGCTAGAGCGGGAAGACAGGAACACATCTACGACGCCTTTGCTGCCGAGATTTTTACCATGTCACATGCTATAACCACAGCCGCAGAGATTGGCCTAACCCAAGTGGGGTTTGAGACGGATTCCCAATTGGTATCTGAAGCCCTCGACTTGCGAAGAGTCGACTTATCAGCCTACTCTGTTGTCATTGAAAGACATGAAGTATCAACTCAAGCTTTGGTTTTCCTAGTTTTCTGTTTCTGTGTGTAGGCGTAATGCCAATTCTGTAGCTCATGAGCTCGGCTCTCTAGGGCGTGCGTTTGAACCTCACCACTTCTCAGAGTGGGTGTCAGATGTTCCAGCCTCAGTGGCTGAGTGTGTATTGGGTGATATGCCCAACCACCGTTGATTAATAAAGCTTTGCTTTGCCTTAAAAAAAGAACTGTAGCATGTCTTTTTCCCTCTAGCTAGGGTTTTCCTCCTCTCGAGGCGATCTTGATCGCCGTCGTTGAGATCGTCTTCTTCCCTACCTCTGTCGTGTCTCCCGGCCTCCTCTCTTCGAGCGGGGGTGCCGCGACGTCCCTGGTCCTGGCGGGACTGGGGAGGGGGAGGCTCTAGGGTTATCTACAAGGCCCGATGTTCTAATCGGGTTAGGGTTTGAGGTTTTCCATGGCGTCGGACGGAGCTTCGGGGTCGCATTCAACGGGGCCCTCCGAGACGGACGACGTAACAACACTGACGATGGAGCTAGGTCTTCGAGGGGAGGACCTTGACGATGTGGTGTTCGATGAGAAGGAGGCGCCGCCGGAGTTGGCGCGATGGGTCGCGCTGGTCAGGGTGCACTTGCCCAAATCATACAGCCAATATTAGTTCTTTAAGAATATGAGAGCGGCATGGGATCTAGCACAGGAGGTCCAGTTCAAACCGCTTGAGGACAAGCTATACACAGGCCAGTTCTCATGTTTGGGAGATTGGGAGAGAGTAAGACGTGATGGTCCATGGCACTTCCGGGGAGACGCTGTTATACTTAAACCATATGATGGTTTGGCTAAACCGTCAACAGTTCAACTTGATACTATCGAGATCTGGTTGCAGATTCATGATGTCCCGCCTTTGTATGCTCATCGGGTGCCATCTCTAGCTCAAAAGGCCGGAGAAGTTTTATATGCAGAACCCCAATCGCATGACTTTGTGGGGAACTTCCATCGGGTTTGGGTCCGCATTGATGTCAACAAGCCTTTGAAGAATGCAGTTTCTATGATAAGGGACGGAAAGCGCCAAATATACCAGGTTAGATATGAGAAGCTTCTAGACTGGTGTGCGGTCGGCGGTAAGCTGGGCCACCTATTCAAAGAACATGGCAGTGGAATCCACCCTCCAACAGCCTTGGTTTTCAAGGACCTTAGAGCTTCCTGGGCCATGCACACTGGACAGGGTCCCGGAGGGGGCCGTGGCCGGAGGGGAGGCCGAAGAGGAGGCCATGGAGCTCGGGGAAATGTGTAACGCCCATGATGCGGCTATATCTCCCACGTGTCGAGGCACGACTTAGAGGCATAAGCGCATTGTGGTTTTGTCGCAAGAAGGGTCATCTTCACAATATCCCATGTAATTAACAAGAATGGGATAACGAGAGTTGGCTTACAATCGCCACTTCACACAATACATAAATATAATTCATACATCATCCAAAATCCACACATAGACCGACTACGGTCAAATCCAAATGAAAATAAGATAACCCCAAATGCTAGATCCCCGATCGTCCCAACTGGGCTCCACTACTGATCATCAGGAAACGAAACATAGTAACGGCCGCGTTCCTCGTCGAACTCCCACTTGAGCTCGGTTGCGTCATCTGCACTGGCATCGTCGGCACCTGCAACTGTTTTGGTAGAATCTGTGAGTCACGAGGACTCAACAATCTCACACCCGCGAGATCAAGACTATTTAAGCTTATAGGAAAAGAAGGTGTAATGAGGTGGAGATGCAGCAGGCACTAAGCATATATGGTGGCTAACATACGCAAATGAGAGCGAGAAGAAAAGCAGCGCAATGGTCGCGAAGCTAGAAATGATCAAGAAGTGATCCTGAAACTACTTACGTTCATGCATAACTCAAACCGTGTTCACTTCCCGGACTCCGCCGAGAAGAGACCATCACGGCTACACACACGGTTGATGTATTTTAATTAAGTCAAGTGACAAGTTCTCTACCACCGGACATTAACAAATTCCCATCCGCCTCATAACCGCGGGCACGGCTTTCGAAAGATAATACCCTGCAGGGGTGTCCCAACTTAGCCCATTATAAGCTCTCACGGTCAACGAAGGATAAATCTTCTCCCGGGAAGACCCGATCAGTCTCGGAATCCCGGTTTACAAGACATTTTGACAATGGTAAAACAAGACCAGCAAAGCCGCCCGAATGTGCCGACAAATCCCGATAGGAGCTGCACATATCCCGTTCTCAGGGCACACCGGATAAGCGAAGCGTACAGATACCAACGTAATCCAAGTTGCCAAGGGACGGTCCCGCACAGTGCTCTAGTTTGGACCAGCACTCAGAGGAACACTGGCCCGGGGGTTTAAATAAAGATGACCCTCGGGCTCGCGAAAACCCAAGGGAAAAGGCTTAGGTGGAAAATGGTAAAACCAAGGTTGGGCCTTGCTGGAGGAGTTTTATTCAAGGCGAACTGTCAAGGGGGTCCCATAAATCACCCAACCGCGTAAGGAACACAAACTCAAGGAACATAATACCGGTATGAGGGAAACTAGGGCGGCAAGAGTGGAACAAAACACCAGGCATAAGGCCGAGCCTTCCACCCTTTACCAAATATATAGATGCATTAAATAAATAAGAGATATTGTGATATTCCAAAATATCCATGTTCCAACATGGAACCAACTTCAACTTCACCTGCAACTAGCAACGCTATAAGAAGGGCTGAGCAAAAGCGGTAACTTAGCCAAACAACGGTTTGCTAGGAAAGGAAGGTTAGAGGCTTGACATGGCAATATGGGAGGCATGATATAGCAAGTGGTAGGTAGCAAAGCATGGCAATAGAACGAACAACTAGCAAAGCAAAGATAGAAGTGATTTCGAGGGTATGGTCATCTTGCCTGCAAGGTTCTCAGAGTTGTGGAAAGCTTGATCCTCGTAAGCGTACTCAACAGGTTCCTCGTTCATGAACTCGTCTCCCGGGTCTACCCACAACAAGATCACAAGCAAAGGAACCACAATCAATCACGGAAAATGCACAAGCAACATGATGCAAAACATGTATGATATGTGAGATGTGGTATGCGATGCATATGCGTGCTCTGGAAGAAAAAAGGGTGAACAAGGCAGTAACTTGGCAAAGCAAGTATGCCACTGGAAAGATGAGATGATTTCGGTCGAAATCGATATAAAGATCACCGGAAACGGATGCACGGTTTGCAAATGGCAAGCAAAACAAGAATGACACGATTCTGCGATTAACAGCATGATAGCACTAGGGCTCGGGCAAAATTTCGGGGGAAGGAAGAAGTCAACCGTCGCGGATCTAGGGCTCGGGCTCGCCGGAGCTCGCGCCGGAGCAGAGGCGGCGGCCGGAGGAGGAGAGGAGGGAGACGGCGGGGCCGGCGACCGGAGCAGGGGGCGCGGGC
>NC_057811.1:435755023-435764472 GCF_018294505.1 Triticum aestivum
CCCCGGGCCTGGCGGGCTTCGGCGGCGGCGCGCGGTGGCTAGGCCACATGGCAGCGCGGGAGAGGCCTGGCGCGGCGGCGGGTTCGTCCGGCGGCGGCGGACGCGTCCGGTGGCGGTGGGGGCGATTTGATCTAGGGTTAGGGGTGGTTTTGCCCGCAATTTCGGAGGGGGAGGTGTTTTTATAGGTAGAGGGAGCTAGGAGACTCCAAATGGAGCACGGTTTTCGGCCACATGATCGTGATCGAACGACCTAGAGCATGGAAGTGACTTAGATGGGTTTTGGGCTGTTTAGAGGGGGGTTTTGCTGCAACACACAAAAGGACTTTGCGGTTACCCGGTTAACCGTTGGAGTACCAAACGACCTCCAAATGGAACGAAACTTGACAGGTGGTCTACTAGTGGTATAACAAGGCCACTTGGAAAAACTCGGTCCATTCCGAGAACGTTCAGCACCCGCTCATGAAAAGAAACAAGAGGGGTGCGCCGGTGCACGTGGGAGTGTCGGATTGCAAAACGGACAACGGGGAAAAAGCTCGGATGCATGAGACGAACACGTATGGAAATGAGATGCACATGATGACATGATATGAGATGCATGGCATGAACAAAATGCAAAACGAAAAACAAAACCCGACCACGAAGGGAATATCATAACACATAGCCGAAAATGGCAAGAGTTAGAGTTACAAATATGGAAAGTTACATCCGGGGTGTTACAACACTCCACCACTACGAGAGGATCTCGTCCCGAGATCTAGGACTGAAAGAACTCCGGATATTCGGAACGGAGGTGGTCCTCGCGTTCCCAGGTGGCTTCTCAGTCGGAATGGTGCGACCACTTCACTTTCAGGAATTTGATTGACTTGTTGCGAGTCTTGCGCTCAGTTTCTTCAAGAATAGCAACGGGGTGCTCATGATAAGACAGATCTTCTTGGAGATCAATCTCTTCGAAGTTGATGGTGCGCTCAGGAGTCTTGAAGCACTTGCGAAGCTGTGACACGTGGAACACATCGTGCACGTTCGCGAAGTTGGAGGGAAGCTCGAGTTGATAGGCGAGGTCGCCTCTTTTGCCAATGATCTTGAAAGGACCCACGTATCTAGGGGCAAGCTTCCCTTTGATACCGAAACGACGAGTGCCTTTCATTGGAGAGACGCGGAGGTAGACATGGTCTACGATCTCGAAAGCCAAATCACGGTGCTTGCTATCATAGTAACTCTTCTGGCGCGATTGCGCGGCTTTGAGATTTTCGCGGATGACTTTACACATTTCTTCAGCCTCTGTGATTAAGTCATTGCCAAGAAGTTGGCGTTCACCAGTCTCTGACCAATTGAGAGGAGTACGGCACTTTCTGCCATAGAGAATCTCGAATGGGGCCTTGCCCGAACTCGCTTGGAAGCTGTTGTTGTAGGAGAACTCGGCATATGGAAGACAATCTTCCCATATAATGCCAAAAGAAATGACACAAGCCCTGAGCATATCTTCAAGAATTTGATTGACTCGCTCGACTTGGCCACTAGTTCAAGGATGGAAAGCTGTGCTGAAGCGAATGTTGGTGCCCATGGCCTTCTGGAAGGAGTCCCAGAACTTAGAAGTGAAGATGCTTCCACGATCTGAAGAAATCAATTGTGGAATGCCATGCAAGGAGACAATCCTGGAGGTGTATAGCTCTGCCAACTGAGCTGCTGTGATAGATTCTTTGATTGGAAGGAAATGAGCCACTTTAGTAAGCTTGTCGATGACAACGAAGATAGCATCATTTCCACGCTTGGACTTTGGAAATCCAGTCACGAAGTCCATTTCGATATGATCAAACTTCCATTCTGGGATAGCAAGAGGTTGGAGGAGACCAGCTGGTCGATGGTGTTCTGCTTTCACTCTTCGACAGACATCACATTCGTTCACGAATTGAGCGATTTCTCGCTTCATTCGAGTCCACCAATACGACTGCTTGAGGTCATGGTACATCTTCGTACTTCCAGGATGAATGGAAAGAAGGGATTTGTGCGCCTCGTTCATAATGACTTTCCTTAGATCACCTTTAGGAACCACAATCCGGTCCTCAAAGAATAAAGTGTCTCTGTCATCAATGCGATAGCACTTGTATTTGGAAAGACCCTTGTCGATACCACGTTTCACCTTCTTCACCATGGCATCAAGAAGTTGTGCCTCATGAATTTGATCTTCCAAAGTAGGAGAGACTATGAGGTTGGCAAGAAAGCCTTGAGGAACAACTTGGAGATTCAGCTTGCGGAAAGCTTCACAAAGATCCGGTTGGAATGGCTTGAGAATTAAGCTGTTGCAATAAGCCTTCCTGCTCAAAGCATCTGCAATGACATTGGCTTTGCCTGGAGTATATTCAATACTCGGATTGTACTCTTGAATCATTTCGACCCATCGAGTCTGCCTGAGTGAAGATGTACTTGAGACTCTTGTGATCGGTGAATATGTCCACTTTTCTTCCCAACAAGAGATGTCTCCATGTTATTAATGCATGGACAACTGCCGCCAACTCAAGATCGTGAGTGGGGTAGTTCTTTTCGTTGGGCTTCAACTGATGAGAGGTATAGGCCACAACTTTCTTCTCTTGCATTAACACAGCACCGAGACCTTGAAGAGAAGCATCACAGAAAACTTCGAATGGCTTGGATTAGTCAGGAGGAGTTAAGACAGGAGCTGTGACGAGTTTCTCTTTGAGAGTGTTGAAAGCAACGTCACACTCAGGCGTCCAGACATACTTCACATGCTTCTGGAGGAGGTTGGAAAGAGGCTTTGCAATCTTAGAGAAATTCTCAACGAATCTTCGGCAATAGCTTGCAAGACCAAGAAAACTGCGGAGCTGCTTGACATTCTGAGGAGGTTCCCAATTCACAATTGCAGACACCTTCTCGGGATTAACAGCGATGCCCTTGACAGAGATGATATGACCAAGGTAAAGAACTTCATCGAGCCAAAACTCACATTTGGAAAACTTCGCATAGAATTGATACTCTCTGAGCTTGTCGAGCACCAATCGCAAATGTTTGGCATGATCCTTCTTATTCTTGGAGAAGACCAATATATCATCGAGATACACCAGGACGAATTCATTGGTATACGGGTTGAAGATGAAATTCATCATCCGAGAGAATGTTGGAGGAGCATTGACAAGGCCGAAAGACATGACAGTATATTCATAAGAACCAAAGCTTGTTCTGAATGCTCTCTTGGGAATATCTTCTTCATGAATGCGAATCTGATGATAACCCATACGAAGGTCAAGCTTGGAGAACTCTTTGGCACCTTTAAGTTGCTCGAATAGCTCATTGATGTTGGGAAGTGGATACTTGTTCTTGATTGTCTTCTTGTTCAATGGACGGTAGTCAACACAAAGTCGGTCCGTGCCATCCTTCTTCTGGACAAAAAGAACACCACAACCCCATGGAGATGAACTCGGTCTGATCAAACCCAGACGCTCTTGTTCATCGAGCTGTTTCTTCAATTCCTTCAGCTCCTTGGGTCCAAGCTTGTAAGGACGCTTGCAAACGGGTTCCGTGCCAGGCTCTAGATCGATAACGAACTCAACTGTCCGGTCAGGAGGCATACCCGGAAGCTCTTCTGGAAAGACATCTTGGTACTCACAAACGACTGGAATTTGAGAGATAGCATCCAACTCGCCCTTCTCATTGAGAGAAAACAACCGAATGGTTTCATCACGAGCAGCATAGATGATCACATCCTCAGAAGAGTGTGTCAATTGAATTTCCCTGGCAGCACAATCAAGTTGAGCCTTGTGCTTAGAAAGCCAGTCCATCCCGAGAATAAGATCAATATCCGAGTCACCAAGGACAATTGGAGAAGAGAGAAATTTATAATCGCCCATCTTGATAGAGACATCAGGAACTATCGAGTTGGCTCTCATTGACTTCCCCGGAGAAACAACACCCAATGGTTTACCCAGGTAAGACCAAGTAAAATCATTCTTTGCAAAGAACGATCTTGACATGAAACAATGCGATGCACCAGTGTCAAAAAGAACTTTTGCAGGAAAGTCATTAACAGGAAGATTACCCATTATCACATCAGTAGATTCCTCCGCTTGAGCTGCATTCATCATGTTCACCTTTGCAGACTTAGGATTATGCTTGACCACTGCATTGCTGGAAGATCTCACAGGAGGAGGAGGCGGAAGGCGCCTTTGATTGAAGCACTTGTTAGCATAGTGACCTTTCTGCTGACACTTGTTGCAAGTCACCTCTGAGAGTGGACGATGATAAGGAGCATTCGACTTTGGAGCTTGATTCTGAGACTTGTTCTGATAGCCAGGGTTGGGTGGGTGGGAAGATCCATGGCCACCTTTGTTCTTCTGCTGGTAAGGCTGACGAAACGGAGGAGGAGGAGGCAACCAGAACTTCTGTTGCTTAGCAGCCACTAGTGAGGAAGAAGAAGACTGAACTGCGTCCCTGACTCTCTTCTTAGAAGCCTCACACTTGAGCTGAGCAGCCTCTTGCTTCAGTGCCATATTGTAGAAATCATCATACTTGGTCGGCTCAAAAAGCACGAGAGGTAATTGCAGATCTTCTCTGAGGCCACCTCTGAATTGATAGATCATGCTCTTTTCATCACGAACGTCTTGCTTAGCGAAGCGCGCGAGTTTCTGAAACTGAGTATTGTATTGATACACGGACATGCTGCCTTGCTTGAGATTGCGGAACTCCTCACGCTTGCTCTCAACAACACTTTGTGGAATGTGGTGAGCTTTGAAGTCTCAGCGGAAATCATCCCAGGTAATCACACGACCTCCTCTGGAATCTTTGTATTGTTGATACCACTCGGCAGCTTGATCCTTGAGTTGAAAAGAAGCGAACTTGACAAAGTCCTCAGGCCTGACATTGCTACATTCAAAATGCTTGTTGATGTCCACGAGCCAATGATCGGCATCTGTGGCCTCGGCACAGTAGCTAAAAGACTTGGGCTGATTTGCGAGGAACTGGTTGAGGGTACCGAAGTGAGGCTGATTTTTGCCTTGGCCTTGATTTCCTTGATTGCCTTGCCCTTGGGTGCGTTCTTGCAAGAGTTGCAAAATCATCTGAGCATTGGCGTTGGTGGCTGCCATGATAGCTTGCCATGCCTTCGGAGGCGGAGATGGTGGCGAAGGGTTCGCCTAACTCCCTTCATTGCGTTCCGGATTCTGACACGTTGGCGGAGCCATCCTGAAGAGGGTGACTTCCGTTAGCATCTTGATAGACAAATAGACAAGTAGAGTCAACGGATAGAAATTGCAACATATAGTCTTCACAATAAACATTCGAACGAGGATGAACGAATGAATTCCATAGTAAAACATCACACTTCCATTAAGGTGAGAAGCCACTTGAAAAGAGATTGATGAATAAAATAAAAAGGTACGAGTGGAACAAATAAGTGGTAAGGATTACCCAATCACAAACCAAATATCTGCGGGAAGAAATGCTAAGAGCTACATGAATCCCACCTATAAACTCCCGAAACTTTCTGGTTATGCAATCTGGTGTTGGGGATACAGGACACAAAATATATCACCCAAACTAGCAATCCCTAGATCCAGCTGTATCCATCCGTCAACACATAACCAAGAAACCTTCGGAAATCGTGTACCTCAACCTTCGAAAAGCATCCGTTATACGAGTTATGGCAATACTCCCGAACTCCCGCCCCATTACTGGGTGGCGTCGAGGTGATCTCACCAACAACTGCATAAAAGAGATTTTCGATGTCGGTGAAACTCAGGTATTCCAGAACTGCAACGATAAAATTGTGACGACAACACCTCAGAGCTCAACTCCCCGGGACACTGCCACAACCCCTAAATGTCAGGAGGCACCAAGAACAATGTTCTCGTCACAAAACCATCGGAACAATTCCGAGATACCCGCGTGATACTAATTTTTTTTAGTGAAATTTGAGGAGAGAAGAGTCAAAACTTCTACATCAGGAGGCCTCACCAGAGCGACGAAGGGACTGAGGAGTAAAAAGAATCCTACTCTCCGATATATATAATCCTAAGACTCAAAACATTTTTGTTCTAGACTCAACAACGCCAGTGATTCGATCAAGCAGGGGGCTCCTAAGTCGGGGATGGCTCTGATTACCAACTTGTAACGCCCACGATGCGGCTATATCTCCCACGTGTCGAGGCACGACTTAGAGGCATAACCGCATTGTGGTTTTGTCGCAAGAAGGGTCATCTTCACACAATCCCATGTAATGAACAAGAATGGGATAACGAGAGTTGGCTTACAATCGCCACTTCACACAATACATAAATATAATTCATACATCATCCAAAATCCACACATAGACCGACTACGGTCAAATCCAAATGAAAATAAGATAACCCCAAATGCTAGATCCCCGATCGTCCCAACTGGGCTCCACTACTGATCATCAGGAAACGAAACATAGTAACGACCGCGTTCCTCGTCGAACTCCCACTTGAGCTCGGTTGCGTCATCTGCACTGGCATCGTCGGCACCTGCAACTGTTTTGGTAGAATCTGTGAGTCACGAGGACTCAGCAATCTCACACCCGCGAGATCAAGACTATTTAATCTTATAGGAAAAGAAGGTGTAATGAGGTGGAGCTGCAGCAGGCACTAAGCATATATGGTGGCTAACATACACAAATGAGAGCGAGAAGAAAAGCAGCGTAATGGTCGCGAAGCTAGAAATGATCAAGAAGTGATCCTGAAACTACTTACGTTCATGCATAACTCAAACCGTGTTCACTTCCCGGACTCCACCGAGAAGAGACCATCACGGCTACACACACGGTTGATGTATTTTAATTAAGTCAAGTGACAAGTTCTCTACGACCGGACATTAACAAATTCCCATCTGCCTCATAACCGCGGGCACGGCTTTCGAAAGATAATACCCTGCAGGGGTGTCCCAACTTAGCCCATTATAAGCTCTCACGGTCAACGAAGGATAAACCTTCTCCCGGGAAGACCCGATCAGTCTCGGAATCCCGGTTTACAAGACATTTCGACAATGGTAAAACAAGACCAGCAAAGCCGCCCGAATGTGCCGACAAATCCCGATAGGAGCTGCACATATCCCGTTCTCAGGGAACACCGGATAAGCGAAGCGTACAAGTACCAACGTAACCCAAGTTGCCAAGGGACGGTCCCGCACGGTGCTCTAGTTTGGACCAGCACTCAGAGGAACACTGGCCCGGGGGTTTAAATAAAGATGACCCTCGGGCTCGCGAAAACCCAAGGGAAAAGGCTTAGGTGGCAAATGGTAAAAACAAGGTTGGGCCTTGTTGGAGGAGTTTTATTCAAGGCGAACTGTCAAGGGGGTCTCATAAATCACCCAACCGCGTAAGGAACGCAAACTCAAGGAACATAATACCGGTATGACGGAAACTAGGGCGGCAAGTGTGGAACAAAACACCAGGCATAAGGCCGAGCCTTCCACCCTTTACCAAATATATAGATGCATTAAATAAATAAGAGATATTGTGATATTCCAAAATATCCATGTTCCAACATGGAACCAACTTCAACTTCACCTGCAACTAGCAACGCTATAAGAAGGGCTGAGCAAAAGCGGTAACTTAGCCAAACAACGGTTTGCTAGGAAAGGAAGGTTAGAGGCTTGACATGGCAATATGGGAGGCATGATATAGCAAGTGGTAGGTAGCGAAGCATGGCAATAGAACGAACAACTAGCAAAGCAAAGATAGAAGTGATTTCGAGGGTATGGTCATCTTGCCTGCAAGGTTCTCAGAGTTGTGGAAAGCTTGATCCTCGTAAGCGTACTCAACAGGTTCCTCGTTCACGAACTCGTCTCCCGGGTCTACCCACAACAAGATCACAAGCAAAGGAACCACAATCAATCACGGAAAATGCACAAGCAACATGATGCAAAACATGTATGATTTGCGAGATGTGGTATGCGATGCATATGCGTGCTCCGGAAGAAAAAAGGGTGAACAAGGCAGTAACTTGGCAAACCAAGTATGCCACTGGAAAGATGAGATGATTTCAGTCGAAATTGATATAAAGATCACCGGAAACGGATGCACGGTTTGCAATTGGCAAGCAAAACAAGAATGACACGATTCTGCGATTAACAGCATGATTGCACTTAGAATACATCAAGTAACTATACTACAGCACTCCAACATAGCAACAAAGCATATGACAGTAATCTGGAGATGCTTGACAAAATATGAACACTGAGCTACGGCTAGATCACAACATAACAGGTTCAAACAAGCATGGCAAAAGTGCAAAAGATATCAGGTTCACAGACTTGGTGAAATTACTAGACATGGCAGAAACAGCATCAAGTAGCAAAGTTCAGAGCAAGAACAACACATGCTACAGGAACTTAACATAGGAAAACAAGGCATGGAATGAATCTACTAAATGCATAGAACAAAAGTCCCTTACTGACCATGAGCCAAAAAGGATCAGAAGATATGATGGCCACCATGTAAACATAGCAAGTTTCGTTAACAGGTTTCAGACTTAGCAGAAAACAGAGCATGGCAGTAATAGAAATTAGGAGGGCATCTTGGTGAGCTTGAATCACTCAACACAAAGCAATGCATGACAAAACAAGCATACCTACAGCAAGATGGCATGTTTATGAAGCTAACCATGGCAAGATCAAATACATAGCATGAAAGGATCAACTACAACAAGCTTGGCAAAATTGAATAATATGTAAACAATCTGCCAGGAATATTTTATAGCAAAAGTAGAGCAAGATTAAGACATGCTATATCACTCCATAATTGCAAACAGAGGCATGGATGGATAGATCATAATTATATCTACAAAACATCCTTACTGAACATACTCAAAATAAGTATGTATCTCTCTGTAGCCACATGGATACATAGCAATAAAATAACAGCAGACAAAGACTTGGTGAAATTACTATGTCCCTGAAAACAGAAACATCATGAAGCCTAGTTTGCATGCTTGTGCTCTTCACTACAGAGATCACAAAAATAGATGTCATACACCTCTGTAAAGATGGCATGGCATAAATCAAAACACATGTAGAGCTCCTACTCATAAGAGGCACACATCAAATGCAACAAAAATAACAAATCACCAAGTTCTGATAAGTAACAGCAGTTAACATCATATAGCACTCTTGCACCAGAGATTTGGGCATCAAGATGGACTCAAATGAGCATAGCATAATGAAACAAAATTAAGAGCATCTCGATACGAACATTTTGATATATTACACGCACAAAGCGGAGCTATATGCAGAGAGTTATGATGCGATGAACATGAGCATATAATGTAAAATACACGGGACGGCAAAATTTCGGGGCGAGGAAGAAGTCAACCGTCGCGGATCTAGGGCTCGGGCTCGCCGGAGCTCGCGCCGGAGCAGAGGCGGCGGCCGGCGGAGGAGAGGAGGGAGACGGCGGGACCGGCGACCGAAGCAGGGGGCGCGGGCAC
>NC_057811.1:436122675-436123227 GCF_018294505.1 Triticum aestivum
TGAACAGGACCCCGTGGTGTGGAGGGCTGGATGAACAGTAGACGGTGGAGGGGTGCCCGTGGAGGGGTGGTTGAACAGTAGCCGGTGGAGTAGCGCGCGGTGGAGGCTGGATGAACAGGAGCCCGTGGAGGCTGGAGGAGGTCGACGGTAGCCCGTGGAGGCTGGAGGAGGTCGACGGTGGAGATGAACAGTATCCCGTGGAGTCCCGTTTTGCGGTACGCCACACCCCTCCCGATGAACAGGACCCCCGTTTCGACTGTAGGAGGTCCGTTTCATTCGTTTTGCGGTACGCCACACCCCTCCTGATCAACAGGACCCCCGTTTCGACCGTAGGAGGTCTGTTTCGTCCGTTTTGTGGTACGCCACACCCCTCCCGATCAACAGGACCCCCGTTTTGACCGTAGGAGGTCCGTTTCCTCCGTTTTGCGGTACGCCACACCCCTCCCGATCAACAGGACCCCGTTCCGAACGTAGGAGGTCCGTTTCCTCCGTTGTGCGGTACGCCAGGCCTCGTTTCCATCGCCTGTTCCGTCCAAGCCCTCCCGATGAACA
>NC_057811.1:436123465-436133490 GCF_018294505.1 Triticum aestivum
GGTACGCCACACCCCTCCCGATCAACAGGACCCCCGTTTCGACCGTAGGAGGTCCGTTTCCTCCGTTTTGCGGTACGCCACACCCCTCCCGATCAACAGGACCCCGTTCCGAACGTAGGGGGTCCGTTTCCTCTGTTTTGCGGTACGCCAGGCCTTGTTTCCATCGCCTGTTCCGTCCAAGCCCTCCCGATGAACACGACCACGCATTCTGTTCCGACCCAGCCGGTTGGCTCCCACGCGTTCCGTTGCCTCCCGATGAACACGACGCATTCCGTTGCCTCCCCATGAACACGACGCATTCCGTTGCCTCCCCATGAACACGACGACGACGTTGTTTCTCCGTTCCGACCCAGCCATGTACACGAGCCCTGGCCGTACGTATGCGCGAGTAGGCATTCAAGACCCTACCCGTATGTACGTACGTGGCCGTATTTTCTTTCTTGCACCCTGGCCGCTGTACGTACGTGTACATGCTACGTGCGCGCCTCTACTACGACACGTACGCGCCTCTACATCGACCAGTATATATGTACGTACATATTCGCGACCAGAATGACAACGCTACGTACGCTTCGACCAGGTGGGTCCCGACTGTCAGGCACTTCCTTGCCTGCGAAGATATAGCTGGTGCGTCCCAGCAGTCAGGGGGCGAATCGTTTTGTTTTTTTTGCCCGGACGCACTTCCTTGCGTGCGAAGGTGTAGCTACTGGGTCCCAGCAGTCAGGGGAGAATCTTTTTTTTGCCCAGACGCACTTCCTTGCGTGCGAAGATGTAGCTGGTGGGTCCCAGCAGTCAGGGGGGCGAATCATTTTTTTTTCGGACGCACTTCCTTGCGTGCGAAGATGTAGCTGGTGGGTCCCGGCAGTCAGGGGGAAACGTTTTTTCATGAAATACGGTGGGCCGTCCGGTGGGTCCCCACTGTCAGGTGGAGGAATAATTATTTTACGCGTAATAGGGAGGCACTTCCTTGCTGCGGCCGTGGACCCAGCTGTCAGCCTCTCCACGTACAGTCCACGTCCGATGGAAGCCATTCCTTGACCACGTTGACCACGCCGCGCCGAGAGCACCAGGGCGGTGGACGACGGCGAGGCCTAGGAAGGGGACGACGCGGAGCCGGGGAAGACGCGGCAGTGGATGCCCACGCGTAGAGGAGTATGAGGTTTCACTCGTTCGGCTGCGGTGTGAGGCTGCCGTCGCCGCGGAATAACAGGGGGTGTGGGTGCGTAGAGGGATGTCCTGGCCAGCGGTGGGAGTAGTAGGGGGCGCTGAGGCCTCCGCGGCATCACAACCGGCCACGGGCGGCAGGAGCAGGCGACACGACCGGCGCTGCTTTGGGCGGCTGGAGCAAGAAGACCAGAGGTTGAAGAAGCACTACGGCCGTTGGATGGACATCGTACGGTCACTGGAGCTAGAATCGTTCATATATTGACTAAAGTTGACAAAGGCCTCCGTCCCAATCAACTTAGTAGGCCCACAAGTCAGCCACCCACCAAGGTGGGTCCCAGCTAGCAGGGGGGTATTCATTTTTTTGTGCGTAATAAGGAGGCACTTTCGGTGGGTCCGAGCTGACAACGGGGGGAACTTTTTTTTCGCGAAATAGGGTGGCCCGTCCTGTGGGTCCCAGCAGTCAGGGGGAAACATTTTTTTCGCGAAATACTGGTGGCCCGTCCGGTGGGTCCCTGCTGTCAGGTGGAGGAATAATTATTTTCCACGTAATAAGGAGGCACTTCCTTGCGGCTGCCGTGGACCCAGCTGTCAGCCTCTCCACGTACAGTACTCTTCCGATGGAAGTCGGTCGTTGACCACATTGACCACGCCGCGCTGAGAGCACCACGGCGGTGGACGACGGCGGGGCCTAGGAAGGGGACGACGCGGAGCCGGGGAAGACGCGGCAGTGGAAGCCCGTGCGGAGAGGAGTACGAGGGTTCACCGGTTCGGCTGCGGTGTGAGGCTGCCGTCGCCGCAGAATAACAGGGGGTGTGGGTGAGTAGAGGGATGCCCTGGCCAGCGATGGGAGTAGTAGGGGGCGCTGAGGCCTGCGCGGCAGCACAGCCGGCCACGGGAGGCGGGAGTAGGCGGTCCCGCCGGCGCTGCTTTGGCGGCTGGAGCAAGAAGATCAGAGATTGAAGAAACACGGCGGCCGTTCGATTGACATCCAACGGTTACGTCTGCTAGAATCGTTTGTTGACGTATATAATAACTAAAAAAATCTTGCATACGCGTCAACTAAACAGGCCCACAAGTCAGACCACTCCCTCTTTTTTTAATAATTTATATATAGCTCATGGGAACTTCTTATGCAATTTATTGCAGTCGTTTTCTGGTTGGCCAGGGCCAATTTCGCATATTTCTGTGGGTTCCAAACTATTTTTAATATCGAAATGTCGAGCCAGATTTAAAGTACTTTGAAGATATATTTAAATTAGGTTAATGCCCAGTGAAATAGGAATCTGAAAATGTGAAAAAATTCAGAAATTATAATTTGTCATCTGTTTTTATATTTACAACCCATTTCATATTACTTTCAAGATTTGCAGGCGTCTTGAAAGAGTTGCAGCCCATCAGGGCGTAGAAAAATATGTAGGCCTGGATTGGGTATTCTTCAGAAAAAATAAACTGGACTCATTTTCACAAAGAAAAAATAGCTGGGCTGGTCACATGGTGAACATAAAATATAAGCCTGGGCTAGACGGGCCACGGCCCAGTTCAAACCCTGCTCCGTCTCAACAATACCAAACAAAAAAATACTGCTCGAGTAGCTACGTCCCAGGTGTTAGCCGATCTTGTGCTGTTCTCTTGTCTATTGACTATATACGCTCACAATGTCATGGGTCCCGGATGTCAGGAAAACACTAGGAGGAAGCATTTTATTTTTCCGTACGCTGACGTGGTGGGCCCCTACTATCATCCTCTCCACGTACTTCTGCCGATTCCTGTTGTTTGTTGACCATGTTGACAACGCGAGAAGGCGGCGCCACGGCGAGCGCACCAAAGCGCGCAGAGGACGTCGGCGTTAACGATTTAGGAGACGGTGGGGTGGCGATGCGTGCGCTGAGGCGCAGCCAGCCGTGGGAGGCGGAAGCAGGCGGCCCCGCCGGCACTGGTTTGGTTTTGGCGGCTGGAGGAAGACAGGACTGAAGAAACACGACAGACTATAAAAGCAGCAGGAGTACTTAACAACCTTAACTGAAACCAGCAGGGGCACTTAACAACCAAAGCTGAAAGCAGTATGAGTACTTATACAGGTTCAACCGTACAAAGCACGCCTCGAACAGTGCTACTTTGCCTACAGTTAACCAAGGGTGAGGCCGCCAAGCCCCAGGACAAGGCCCAGGCGCCACCCCGCGCATCCACAACCTTCTGAAAGCGGCTTCATCTCGCAACGTGGTCAATAAATAGGATATTCGCTTTAGAGGCATGGAAACGCATGAACATAATCTTCTGTCCTATTCTCCAATGGACGGGCCTTCATTATTTGAGACCACCCATGAATAAGTATCTTTTCACCTCCAAGGGGAATTGAGTAGGTCGACATAAACATCATGTTGTGACCAAGCGCAAGTCTGACCCGACCATGGTTAGGCATCTGTATAGGAACAATAGAACTCGGCAGTTCCTGTTTCAAGAAGATCACATCTATAAAACTGTGTATAAGCAATAGTTTATGAACAATATATATAACAGAAAACAGCTCGTACCATAAGTTTCTCGACACAGTTGGACCTGTTCAACGAGTGCAGCAATGGCACACATATCCCACGTGGCCTTCCACCATTGAAACGCCCCACAAGGACCTCAAGACGATCCATAAAGTGTAGGAACTTGTGGATGTCGATCCAGTCAACTTCAGTGCCATTAGTAACAGCCGAGTTATTACAAAGTAACAAACGAGCAGACTGCTTAACTTTGAAAAAACCTACACGTGCCACCAATTATAAGAAAATATTAGTTAGAAGTAGCATCTTCGCGAGAGATTCGTTGCTACTTCTAAAGTTAAATTGTGATTAGTTAGACAGAATAGGTGGATTAAGAAGTAATCGAGGCAACAAGCAAGAACCAGATACAAAACTAACATGGATGAACAATTGGAACGGCGTCGGGGTGGAAGATCGCAGTGAAGATGAGACCAGGTTCTGCTATTTCCATCAACATTCGCGCGCCAACTTTCAGTCCGTAACACTTGAGAAAGTTTATCCAAGTTCGGCCATAAAAAAAGCAGCGATCTTCTTGGTTCATGAACCCAACTCGGAACTTATATCCATGGCTTGTCTTCACTGTGACCATTAAACTAGTGTATTCAGTTATGGCAAGGCCGAGCATCTTGAGTACATGTGTTCTGGCAGAGCAAATAATACACTGCAGGAAAAATAATATGAGAACACAGCATGTTCAAAAAACCCCCACCCTCCCGGATAGAAAAGAGGATTCTAGGAACATACTGTGCGTGTTTCAAAATGCTGTGTTAGGATGAGAAGGAACAAGTGTGGCGTCTCGCCGAGGGCGCAGAAACCTGTAGGGTACTCGCACTTTGGGCACTGCAAATGAAACACACTAGATTCAGTAGGAAGAAAAATGCATCAACGGCGGCGGCTGCCATCCTAAGATTACCTGCGACCAAGGGACTTGGATTTATCGGGGATGGATGGAGAATCCTACCTGGTTCTCCATGAGAAAACCCTATGCAATCGCCGAGAGGGGGTTTTCTCTGAACAAGCAGACGAGGGAGAAGGGGATTCAGGCCCAGTGAAATATTGCCGCTTTGTCCGTCCAGCTTACTGCTAAAGCTGGAAAGGGGGTTGTGATTTGACGGCTCATTGGGCATTACTGTGGCGCTACGACCGGGGTGTGTCTACTGTGAAGTTGTGCACTCTAATTTGTGCATATGGGACGTACACCCCGTTGCCGGTTACCCCACATATCAGCGAAAGGAAGTAGAAAGATAGGAGTAACTAGTTACACATAAATATATTTTTTGACAGAGAGATACTCCCTCTGTAAAGAAATATACAAATCTTTTATATCACAGGCACACCTTGCCAAGAAATATACTCCCTCTGCAACGCACGGGCATTATGGGGGTTCAGCTGAGAATATAATACTCAGATAGGCTCACGGTTCTGGACTTTGGGCCGCAGGCCGACCCTGCATGTTTGGGGGCCCATGTGTTCTACCTCAGCGCTTTTCATATTGCAAGCAATCGGTACGGCGCTGGTTTTAGATGCTGTCGCAAGGCGAATACACAAAATTGAATAAAGCACGGCAGCTGTTGGAATGAAATCGAACGACAGTTCCTAACCAGCAATCAGAGTTGCAATTCTATCAACGATATACCATGTGATAAATAATACTGTCGTACTACTTATACACACAGGACACTTGTTTCACCATGCTAGATTATTACATCAAAATCTCTCGGATGATAGATCAGTTCGGCAGTTGCGTGCTGCTACTGAAGAATTTCAAAGTTGATTTGGACCAGCTCTCCTTGTCGAGAAAGTTCGATTTTGACATCATTCCCTACCACAAGATATGATTTAGATTTGAACCTTGACCATCCTTTAGCATCAATCATCATGCGACCATCCTTTGTACTTACGGTATATTGAGCAGGTTCATTCACACCAAGGTTGCGCATGGTAAGAGAAACTTGGCCACGGTCGCCCGGATTGTTGAACGACTCCCTCGTTGCTCTAGGAATACTCTGTTTGCAAACAAGAAGACATACCCAAACAGTTAGATCAACACAGTGAATCATGTGAAACAACATGGAAATAAAAAAGAATGAAGCACTTGGGCGGCCAATGCTTACCAAGAAGGTGGACATGTCGGTTTTTGTAAGGACTTTGGTATATGAAGTGCAAACTGCAGCCCAGTCTGTTGCCGGTGCAACTGCACGGGCCGGAGCAGATGCAAGTGCAAGTGTTGGTGCACGTGCCGAAGCCGCCGCTGCTGCCGGAGATGGTGCTCCTTGTAGAGCTGGTGCCAGTGTCGGAGCAGGTGCCGGTGTCGATGCCCGATCCTCCGGTAGATCAGACTGATCCGCTGACGCGGTCGGTGCCCAATCCTTAGCTGGATCAGACTGAGCTGTTGCCGCTGTCAGTGCTAGAGCAACTGCCGGTGCTCGATCTGTGCGAGAGAGCGGCGATCGTGTCTGCTCTGCTATGATCAGCTTTCTAACTTGACTAGGATCCGTGACCGTGATCCAGTTTTTTTCTTCATTTCTTTTAAACGCGAGAAGGACTAATTGTGGCATTTTTGTTAAACCAAACTGCAGTTCATCATAGGGATTCAGCTTGTACTCAGACAACAGACTGATCCAATTTTTTCCAGTAATAGAAGTGATGGACAGTGCCTTCGTTACTGATACGACATAAGAAGTGAAACCTGCAAAAATAGCCATCGTAGAGCAAATCAAACGGTTTATTCCGTGATGAATGTCACATGGCAAGACCTGCATCGTAAAATTGCAGGAAAATAAAGAAAACATGACATTAAATCAATAAGATTTAGACAGTAAATCAATAAGATTTACTTGATGTGACACGAGTGAATCCTTACCAGGAAATCACTATGTTGAAGTACTAAATAGAAGATTGATCGTCCAACTACGCGTGGCATGCAGGGGCCCCGCCTACTCCCACAAGCAGGACAGTCCAAAGGTCGTGACAAATCGTATGGACCGAACATCCATGGGAGTGGAAATCCTGGTGGGTGCGATAAACCCTGCAATGCATACAGATATTGGAGTGTAACCATAATTGATAAACCGTCCTCACAAAAAATATGATCTGGATACTTCAAAATATACAGACTAAATTGAGTGGACAGACATTAACATAGACATTAACATAGACCGTTCACACACCAAAAGCGGCAGTACTAATGAACAATACAGGGTTCACAAACACAAATCAAGTACTGAACAATAGTACTGACTACAAACAAGCAAAGTTGCACTAACTAAACTCTGCAGACTATTTCTTGCCACCGACCTACGGGATGAACCCCGCATAACTGACTAGGCCATGGACTTCGTGTGAGATGTCTACATGCACCATCACCATCTTGTCAACCTTGGAGAACCTAACAAAGTGGTCTTTCCACTCATAAACATGATGATGAAGACAGGCCGCATCAGATTTGTTGGGAAGCTTTACAAGAACCACACCCTTCGTCATCGAAGGCACAACCAGGAAATTGTTGTGGTCAACTACAGCCTCGAGAACACGCCTGACAACAATGCTACAGGAAAACACTAGTTCAGGACACGTGGCGACAAGGACACAGCAGCTGGATAGTTCAGCAGTAGAACTCATCATTAGGTCTTCCAGTTCACACGGCATGACTTTGAGAACTTCATCTCCACCGCGGACCTGGTTCTAATTCAAACAGAAACCATATTTTATTACTACATCCGTTCAGAAATATAAGATGATTTTCGATATTATACTCCATATATGACTACATATACGCACAGAAATGAGTGAACAAAGACACTAGAACATGTCTTCAAAGGCATGAGAGCAGAGGGATTACATGCAATATCCATAACACAAGTTACTGAGGCAAATATACCCTCTTAAAAGGTAGCATTGATGTTCATAAAGTACTCCCTCCGTCCCAAAATTCTTGTCTTAGATTTGTCTAGATACGGATGTATCAAGTCACATTTTAGTATTAGATACATCCGTATCTAGACAAATCTAAGACAAGAAATTTGGGACAGTGGGAGTAGTTGAAAGTAATCTATAGGAAATCAGTGTTAACCTCTCGCATGTTTTGGTCAAAAGAGGAATTTAGAACCGTCATTTGGCACACTAAAATCACATGCAAGATCACCCAGAAAGTTGTACTACCAGTACTAGTACTGCGTGTTAGATGAAAAAACATGATCAAGATCGAGAAAAAGATCGTCAACAAGAGACATTACCTGGACTTGCTTAATGAGGGATCCCGGAGAGGGGGGCTTGGACAAGGCGATGGCTTTGAGCTTGTCTGCGGTAGTCTCGGCGGGGTGCTTGCGCTTCTTCGTACCATGAGCCTCGACGGTTTTGGCCAGAGCCATAGACATCACATCGGCCGGTGCTCCGGCGTCCATCCAAGAGAGGAAGCGGAGAGAGAAGAGTGAAAGGAGGTACGAGATGAGGGAGAAGCGAAGCGAGTGGGGGTTTTCTTCAAGAGAGGAAGCTGAGAGAGAAGAGTGAAATGATGGTTGCTTCGTCCGTCCAACTTACTGCTGGAAAGGAGGGGGTTTTGTGATTTTACGGCTCATTGGGCATTACTGCGGCAGTTCGATCGGGGTAGTCTACCGTCACTCTACTATGGAGTAATTTAGTGCATGGCTGGTGGACCCAGGTGCTGGCTGTCCCACATGTCAGCGAAAGTGAGTAATTTAGTGCATGGCTGGAGGAGGATCCGCACGGTAGAGCGTGTCCACTGTTTTTCTGAAGAAAAAAATGATTACAGCAAGCGTTTCCACTCTTACGACGGAGGAGTGCGAAACATGGCAGCCACTTGAACATACACAATGCTCCTACTACTAGGCATGTGCAGTGGTTCATACGTCACTACTACACAATCTTGTTGCTAGTGTAGTAAGATATGACGATAACAAATGATGTTGTGCGCATGTCAACTACTCCTATATGTAACATAGTACCGCTTTTTCGACTGTCCGGTCGAGAATGAACAGTGAGATGAATGTTAACAAAACTAGGTCCACAGTGCACGGAGAGTACGGTGCTACAGTACTCCACGAAACATGAACCATATGAAGCACGAATAGTGTTAGGCAGGGTGTATGAAGGGCGCACGGGATGGGAGCAAAAGTTCCCTTCTCGACCCACTTTTGGGTGTTTGGCAGAGTGCATGAAGGGTGCATGAGTCCACACTAGTAGGTTGACAAAAATACACAAAGAGGAAACAACTATATTGAGATGAGAATGCAACCAAACACACCCACACGCTTTGTACTACAGTGACTGATCTGCACCGTCTGAGTTTGATCCAACGGTCATGTTGCGCCGAGACATGGACATGCCCATGCAGAGGGCGCCTAAACACCACCGAAGTCCCTCTGCTTCTCGAGGCGCACGACGTTGGTGATGCAGGGTGCAACCGCCCGCAGAGCCCGCTCCCGGTCGACGGGAGCCAGCTCGTCAAAGACGGCGTCCAATGGCACGAATGGATTCCGGTGACGGAGCCCTGAAAGGATTCGCCCGGTAACGGTGATGGCAGCCTGCAACCCCTCCTTGTCCAGCTCAGCCCCACCATCGCGCGGAGACGACTCAGCTTCTCGGAGATATAGGTGAACAAGGAGACAAGGTCAGGAAGCCGCAGCTCGTTGAAGTCGACCGGGTGATCGAATGGGTTTAGCCCGACGGCCGGCATCGTCGCGCTGGCACGACGGTGTTGGGGAACGTAGCAGAAATTCAAAATTTTCTACGCATCACCAAGATCAATCTATGGAGTAATCTAGCAACGAGAGGGAAGGAGTGCATCTACATACCCTTGTAGATCACGAGCGGAAGCGTTCGAGAGAACGGGGTTGATGGAGTCGTACTCGTCGTGATCCAAATCACCGATGATCCTAGCGCCGAACGGACGGCACCTCCGCGTTCAACACACGTACGGAGCAGCGACGTCTCCTCCTTCTTGATCTAGCAAGGGGGGAGGAGAGGTTGATGGAGATCCAGCAGCACGACGGCGTGGTGGTGGAAGTAGCGGGATCCCGGCAGGGCTTCGCCAAGCGCAAGCGGGGAGGAAGAGGTGTCACGGGAGGGAGAGGGAGGCGCCAGGGCTTGGATTGCTGCTGCCCTCCCTCCCCCCACTATATATAGGGCCAAGGGAGAGGGGGGGGGCGCAGCCTTGGCCCTTCCTCCAAGGAAGGGTGCGGCCAGGGAGGAGTCCATCCTCCCCAAGGCACCTCGGAGGTGCCTTCCCCCTTTAGGACTCTCCCTTTATCTTATCTCTGGGCGCATGGGCCTCTTGGGGCTGGTTCCCTTGGCCCATATAGACCAAGGCGC
>NC_057811.1:436133550-436148531 GCF_018294505.1 Triticum aestivum
CGGACCCCTTTCGGCACTCCCGGTACAATACCGATAAAGTGCGAAACTTTTCCGGCGACCAAAATAAGACTTCCCATATATAAATCTTTACCTCCGGACCATTCCGGAACTCCTCGTGACGTCCGGGATCTCATCCAGGACTCCGAACAACTTTCGGGTTACCGCATACTAATATCTCTATAACCCTAGCGTCACCGAACCTTAAGTGTGTAGACCCTACGGGTTCGGGAACCATGCAGACATGACCGAGACGTTCTCCGGTCAATAACCAACAGCGGGATCTGGATACCCATGTTGGCTCCCACATGTTCCACGATGATTTCATCGGATGAACCACGATGTCGGGGATTCAATCAATCCCGTACACAATTCCCTTTGTCTATCGGTATGTTACTTGCCCAAGATTCGATCGTCGGTATCCCGATACCTTGTTCAATCTCGTTACCGGCAAGTCTCTTTACTCGTTCCGTAACACATCATCCCGTGATCAACTCCTTGGTCACATTGTGCACATTATGATGATGTCCTACCGAGTGGGCCCAGAGATACCTCTCCGTTTACACGGAGTGACAAATCCCAGTCTCGATTCGTGCCAACCCAACAGACACTTTCGGAGATACCTGTAGTGCACCTTTATAGCCACCCAGTTACGTTGTGACGTTTGGTACACCCAAAGCATTCCTACGGTATCCGGGAGTTGCACAATCTCATGGTCTAAGGAAATGATATTTGACATTAGAAAAGCTCTTAGCAAACGAACTACACGATCTTGTGCTATGCTTAGGATTGGGTCTTGTCCATCACATCATTCTCCTAATGATGTGATCCCGTTATCAACGACATCCAATGTCCATGGTCAGGAAACCGTAACCATCTATTGATCAACGAGCTAGTCAACTAGAGGCTTACTAGGGACATGGTGTTGTCTATGTATCCACACATGTATCTGAGTTTCCTATCAATACAATTCTAGCATGGATAATAAACGATTATCATGAACAAGGAAATATAATAATAACCTATTTATTATTGCCTCTAGGGCATATTTCCAACAGTCTCCCACTTGCACTAGAGTCAATAATCTAGTCCACATCACCATGTGATTAACACTCATAGGTCACATCACCATGTGACCAATATCCAAAGAGTTTACTAGAGTCACCAATCTAGTTCACATCACTATGTGATTAACACTCAATGTGTTCTGGTTTGATCATGTTATGCTTGTGAGAGAGGTTATTAGTCAACGGGTCTGAACCTTTCAGATCCGTGTGTGCTTTACGAATATCTATGTCATCTTGTGGATGCTACCACACGCTACTTGGAGCCATTTCAAGTATCTGCTCTACTATACGAATCCGGTTTACTACTCAGAGTCATCCGGATTAGTGTCAAAGTTCGCATCGACGTAACCCTTTTACGACGAACTCCTTTTCACCTCCATAATCGAGAAAATTCCTTAGTCCACTAGATACTAAGGATAAGTTCGACCGCTGTCATGTGATCCTTTCCCGGATCGCTATTGTACCCCTTGACCAACTCATGGCAAGGCACACTTCATGTGCGGTACACAGCATAGCATACTGTAGAGCCTACGTCTGAAGCATAGGGGACGACCTTCGTCCTTTCTCTCTCTTCTGCTGTGGTCAGGTCTTGAGTCTTACTCAATACTCACACCTTGTAACACAGCCAAGAACTCCTTCTTTGCTGATCTATTTTGAACTCTTTCAAAATCATGTCAAGGTGTGCGTTCTTTGAAAGTATCATCAGGCGTCTTGATCTATCTCTATAGATCTTGATGCCCAATATGTAAGCAGCTTTATCCGGGTCTTCCTTTGAAAAACTCCTTTCAAACAACCCTTTATGCTTTCCAGAAATTTTACATCATTTCGGATCAACAATATGTCATTCACATATACTTATCAGAAATGTTGTAGCGCTCCCACTCACTTTGTTGTAAATACAAGTTTCTAACAAACTTTGTATAAACCCAAAAACTTTGATCACTCCATCAAAGCATATATTCTGACTCCGAGATGCTTGCTCTAGTCCATGGAAGGATCGCTGGAGCTAGCATACCTTTTAGCATTCTTAGGATCGACAAAACCTTTCTGATTGTATCACATACAACCTTTCCTTACGAAAACTGGTAAGGAAACTTGTTTTGACATCCATTTGCCAGATTTCACAAATGCAGCTAATGCTAACATGATTCCGACGGACTTAAGCATCGCTACGGATGAGAAAATCTCATCGTAGTCAACTCCTTGAACTTGTGAAAGTACTCTTTGCCACAAGTCGAGCTTCATAGACGGTAACATTACCGTCCATGTCCGTCTTCTTCTTAAAGATCCATTTATCTCAATGGCTTGCCGATCATCGGGCAAGTTCACCAAAGTCCATGCTTTGTTCTGATACATGGATCCTATCTCGGATTTCATGGCTTCTAACCATTTGTCGGAATATGGGCCCACCATCGCTTCTCCATAGCTCGTAGGTTCAGTATTGTCTAACAACATGATATCTAAGACGGGATTACCGTACCACTCAGGAGTAGTACATATCCTTGTCGACCTACGAGGTTTGGTAGTGACTTGATCCAAAGTTTCATGATCACTATCATAAGCTTCCACTTCAATTGGTGTAGGTGCCACAGGAACAACTTCCTGTGCCCTGCTACACACTAGTTGAAGTGACGGTTCAATAACCTTATCAAGTCTCCACCATCCTCCCACTCAATTCTTTTGAGAGAAACTTTTCCTCGAGAAAGGACCCGTTTCTAGAAGCAATTACTTTTGCTTCCAGATCTGAAATAGGAGGTATACCCAACTGTTTTGGGTTTTCTATGAAGATGCATTTATCCGCTTTGGGTTCGAGCTTATCAGCTTGAAACTTTTTCACATAAGCATCGTAGCCCCAAACTTTTAAGAAACGACAACTTAGGTTTCTCTAAACGGTGTCGTCTCAACGGAATTGCGTGGTGCCCCTTTTAAAGTGAATGCGGTTGTCTCTAATGCCTAACCCATAAACGATAGTGGTAATTCGATAAGAGACATCATGGTATGCACCATATCCAATAGGGTGCAGCTATGATGTCCGGACACACCATCACACTATGGTGTTCCAGGCGGTATTAATTGTGAAACACTTTCCACAATGTCTTAATTGTGTGCCAAACTCGTAACTCAGATACTCATCTCTATGATCATATCACACACATTTTATCCTCTTGTCACGACGATCTTCAACTTCACTCTGAAATTACTTGAACCTTTCAATAATTCAGACTTGTGTTTCATCAAGTAAATACACTCAGCATCTACTCAAATCATCTGTGAAGTAAGAACATAACGATATCCACTGCATGCCTCAGCACTCATTGGACTGCATACATCAAAATGTATTACTTCCAATAAGTTGCTCTCTTGTTCCATCTTACTGAAAATGAGGCCTTTCAGTCATCTTGCCCATGTGGTATGATTTGCATGTCTCAAGTGATTCAAAATCAAGTGAGTCCAAACGATCCATCTGCATGGAGTTTCTTCATGCATATATACCAATAGACATGGTTCGCATGTCTCAATCTTTTCAAAAACGACTGAGTCCAAAGATCCATCTACATGGAGCTTCTTCATGCGTTCTATACCAATATGACTCAAATGGCAGTGCCACACGTATGTGGAACTATCATTACTATTTTATATCTTTTGGCACGAACATGTGTATCACTACGATCGAGATTCATTTTAGGTGCAAGACCATTGAAGGTATTATTCAAATAAACAGAGTAACCATTATTCTCCTTAAATGAATAATCATATTGCGATAAACATAATCCAATCATGCTCAACGCAAACACCAAATCTCGATGGTAGAGGGAGCATGCGATGCTTCATCACATCAACCTTGGAAACACTTCCAACACATATCGTCATCTCACCTTTAGCTAGTCTCCGTTTATTCCGCAGCTTTTATTTCGAGTTGCTAATACTTAGCAACCAAACCGGTATCTAATACCCTGGTGCTGCTAGGAGTACTAGTAAAGTACACATTCATATAACGTATATCCAATATACTTCTGCCGACCTTGCCTGCCTTCTCATCTACCAAATATCTAGGGTAGTACTGCTTCAGTGACCGTTCCTCTCATTACAGAAGCACTTAGTCTCGGGTTTGGGTTCAACCTTGGGATTCTTCACTAGAGCAGCAAACGACTTGCTGTTTCATGAAGTATCCCTTTTGCCCTTGCCCTTCTTAAACTAGTGGTTTTACTAACCATCAACAATTGATGCTCCTTCTTGATTTCTACTCTCGCGGTGTCAAACATCGCGAATAGCTCAAGGATCATCATAACTATCCCTGATATGTTATAGTTCATCACGAAGCTCTACTAGCTTGGTGGCAGTGACTATGGAGAACTATCACTATCTCATCTGGGAGATTAACTCCCACTCGATTCAAGCGATTGTGGTACTCAGACAATCTGAGCACATGCTCAACGATTGAGCTTTTCTCCCTTAGTTTGCAGGCTTAAGAAACTTGTCAGAGGTCTCATACCTCTTGACGTGGGCACTAGTCTGAAATCCCAATTTCAGTCTTCGGAACATCTCATATGTTCTGCGACGTTTCAAAAACGTCTTTGGTGCCACAATTCTAAACCATTAGAACTATCACGTAGTCATCAAAACGTGTATGTCAGATGTTTCGCAACATCTACAGACGACGCTGAGGTTCAGCACACCGAGCGGTACATTAAGGACATAAGCCTTCTGTGCAGCAATGAGGACAATCCTCAGTTTACGGACCCAGTCCGCATAATTGCTACTACCAACTTTCAACTAAATTTTCTCTAGGAACATATCTTAAACAGTAGAACTAAAGCGTATGACATAATTTGCAAAGACCTTTTGACTATGTTCATGATAATGAAGTTCATCTGATTATAGAACTCCCACTCAGATAGACATCCCTCTAGTCATCTAAGTGATACATGATCCGAGTCAAACTAGGCCGTGTCCGATCATCATGTGAGACGGACTAGTCATCATCGGTGAACATCTCCATGTTGATCGTATCTACTATACGACTCATGTTCGATCTTTCGATCTCTTGTGTTCCGAGGCCATGTCTGTACATGCTAGGCTCGTCAAGTCAACCTAAGTGTTTCGCATGTGTTCCGAGGCCATGTCTGTACATGCTAGGCTCGTCAACACCCGTTGTATTCGAACGTTAGAATCTATCACACCCGATCATCACGTGGTGCTTCGAAACAACGAACCTTCACAACGGTGCACAGTTAGGGGGAACACGTCTCTTGAAATTTTAGTGAGGGATCATCTTATTTAAGCTACCGTCGTTCTAAGCAAATAAGATGCATAACATGATAAACATCACATGCAATCAAATAGTGACATGATATGGCCAATATCATTTTGCTCCTTTGATCTCCATCTTCGGGGCACCATGATCATCTTTGTCACCGGCATGACACCATGATCTCCATCATTGTGTCTTCATGAAGTTTTCACGCCAACGATTACTTCTACTTCTATGGCTAACGCGCTTAGCAATAAAGTAAAGTAATTTACATGGCATTATTCAATGACACGCAAGTCATACAAAAAATAAAGACAACTCCTATGGCTCCTGCCGGTTGTCATACTCATCGACATGCAAGTCGTGATCCCTATTACAAGAATATGATCAATCTCATACATCACATATATCATTCATCATATCTTCTGGCCATATCACATCACATAGCACATGCTGCAAAAACAAGTTAGACGTCCTCTAATTGTTGTTGCAAGTTTTTACGTGGCTTGAATAGGTTTCTAGCAAGAACGTTTCTTACCTACGTAAGACCACAACGTGATATGCCAATTTCTATTTACCCTTCATAAGGACCCTTTTCATCGAATCCGTTCCGACTAAAGTGGGAGAGACAGACACCCGCTAGCCACCTTATGCATCTAGTGCATGTCAGTCGGTGGAACCTGTCTCACGTAAGCGTACGTGTAAGGTCGGTCCGGGCCGCTTCATCCCACAATGCCGCCGAAACAAGATAAGACTAGTAGCGGCAAGAAGAATTGGCAAAATCGACGCCCACAACTACTTTGTGTTCTACTCGTGCATAGAAACTACGCATAGACCTAGCTCATGATGCCAATGTTGGGGAACGTAGCAGAAATTCAAAATTTTCTACGCATCACCAAGATCAATCTATGGAGTAATCTAGCAACGAGAGGGAAGGAGTGCATCTACATACCCTTGTAGATCGCGAGCGGAAGCGTTCAAGAGAACGGGGTTGATGGAGTCGTACTCGTCGTGATCCAAATCACCGATGATCCTAGCGCCGAACGGACGGCACCTCCGCGTTCAACATACGTACAGAGCAGCGATGTCTCCTCCTTCTTGATCCACCAGCACGACGGCGTGGTGGTGGAAGTAGCGGGATCCCGGCAGGGCTTCGCCAAGCGCAAGCGGGGAGGAAGAGGTGTCACGGGAGGGAGAGGGAGGCGCCAGGGCTTGGATTGCTGCTGCCCTCCCTCCCCCCCCACTATATATAGGGCCAAGGGAGAGGGGGGCGCAGCCTTGGCCCTTCCTCCAAGGAAGGGTGCGGCCAGGGAGGAGTCCATCCTCCACAAGGCACCTCGGAGGTGCCTTCCCCCTTTAGGACTCTCCCTTTATCTTATCTCTTGGCGCATGGGCCTCTTGGGGCTGGTTCCCTTGGCCCATATAGACCAAGGCACACCCCCCATAGCCCATGTGCCCCCCCGGGGCTGGTGGACCCCCGGACCCCTTTCGGCACTCCCGGTACAATACCGATAAAGTGCGAAACTTTTCCGGCGACCAAAATAAGACTTCCCATATATAAATCTTTACCTCCGGACCATTCCGGAACTCCTCGTGACGTCCGGGATCTCATCCGGGACTCCGAACAACTTTCGGGTTACCGCATACTAATATCTCTATAACCCTAGCGTCACTGAACCTTAAGTGTGTAGACCCTACGGGTTCGGGAACCATGCAGACATGACTGAGACGTTCTCCGGTCAATAACCAACAACGGGATCTGGATACCCATGTTGGCTCCCACATGTTCCACGATGATTTCATCGGATGAACCACGATGTCGGGGATTCAATCAATCCCGTATACAATTCCCTTTGTCTATCGGTATGTTACTTGCCCAAGATTCGATCGTCGGTATCCCGATACCTTGTTCAATCTCGTTACCGGCAAGTCTCTTTACTCATTCCGTAACACATCATCCCGTGATCAACTCCTTGGTCACATTGTGCACATTATGATGATGTCCTACCGAGTGGGCCCAGAGATACCTCTCCGTTTACACGGAGTGACAAATCCCAGTCTCGATTCGTGCCAATCCAACAAACACTTTCGGAGATACCTGTAGTGCACCTTTATAGCCACCCAGTTACGTTGTGACGTTTGGTACACCCAAAGCATTCCTACGATATCCGGGAGTTGCACAATCTCATGGTCTAAGGAAATGATATTTGACATTAGAAAAGCTCTTAGCAAACGAACTACACGATCTTGTGCTAGGCTTAGGATTGGGTCTTGTCCATCACATCATTCTCCTAATGATGTGATCCCGTTATCAACGACATCCAATGTCCATGGTCAGGAAACCGTAACCATCTATTGATCAACGAGCTAGTCAACTAGAGGCTTACTAGGGACAGGGTGTTGTCTATGTATCCACACATGTATCTGAGTTTCCTATCAATACAATTCTAGCATGGATAATAAACGATTATCATGAACAAGGAAATATAATAATAACCTATTTATTATTGCCTCTAGGGCATATTTCCAACAGACGGTAGGCATCGTGCAGCCGCAACACGTGCGTGGCAACTTGGTTCACCAAGTGGCTGAGGCGATCCTGGACCTCGTCACGATCGGCCCGCTCGCGCTCCAGCCGGCTCCCCTGACAACCTATCGTATCTCCCGCTTTCTGCAGCAACGCCACCGATGCCTCGAGCATCTTTGTGGTGGGCGCCTGCCGCTTTTGAAGCTCCGTGAACTCCCGCATATAACGGAGGAGCATGGCACTCCTCTCCTCCTTGAGCTCACGGAGCTCCACGTCCTTGGCCCTGAGCTAAGCATCCTTGGCATGGAGCTCCTGTGTCAGGCGCCTCACCTCGGACTCCGTGATCTGCTGCGCCGCCATGGCACCAGGTAGAAGCAATGGGGAGAGGAAGCAAAGGGGGCGAAACGGCTCAAAGGCAATGCAATCTACGGGAAGGCGGAGGGAGCGGGGAATCTTTTGGTTTTCACCATGGTAAAACACCAGTCGACGACTTCTCACATCAGGGAGCAGTGGGTTTTTACAGGCGTAGTCATCGTGACTAATTGCTGCCGCGCCTGCTCCCGCCAATCAAAAAATTAAAAATCCTGCCGCGCCTGCTCCCCTCAATCAAAAAATTAAAAATCCTGCCACACCCAAACACCAGAGCAACGCCGCGGTGGATATTTAAATTTACCCGCCGGCAAGTAGATAAAAAAGGGGTGAAAAAACAAATGTGGCGGCGGCCTAGCTAATCGGTCGAACTAGCCGAACTAGCTAGCCACCATGCTTCACTGATGTACTCGGCGGAAAAGGTGGTCTTTCGTGATTTCACGGCTCATTTACTTGCTTCGGCGCTACGACCGAGGAGGACCCAGAAAACGCGCGGTAAGGCATCCCACGTCAGGAAGAATATATGCGTGCACCACCCAGGAAGACCCCGAAACCGCGCGGTAGGGTGTGCCACGTCTCGGCACGGAGGAAAAATGTGCGTGTAAAAATATACTGTATCAGACGTAGTACCTATGGTTCGACCTCGGGACCCAGCCAGTCGGTCGAAAACACCCCACTAGCCACACAACTTCATCATGCAAACGTGGCACGGATGATAGATGTGGTTAGCTCCGTCTCGACCAGCCACAACGTCTCTTGTTCTAGGTGATTCTTCTATTTTCCAAGCTTTTTTTAGTTGTAATAACACCATGGCAAGCTAGCGCCGCTCTTCGTGTGTGCCCGTGCAAAGGTTAGACGATCGAGAGAAGAGAGATTGAGATCGCAGATCTGGGACCCACCAGTAAGTGAGACAACGGTCATGCACGTGTTGACGAGGCACTCCCTCTACTCTACTCAACGCAAGTACTGTATAAAATCAAGTTATGGGACAAAGCCAACAACCGTTCATTTTTTTAGGCTATCGACTTACGCTTTGTAGTCCAGGTTGTCAGTTCGAATCTCGTCTTTCAGATTTGTTAGTTTTAGGTCCAAATTTGATTAACTACAAGTGGGACCCCCGTGTGTTGTTCCGATATTTCAGTGTAGGATGGTTTTTTTGAACAAACACTTTCCGCGGTTAGACAAGTAACGGCACGAGTTACACGTATTTTGCAAGTTTACGAACAAAAATGACAGCGGCATAGAATATCACATCCACCTCGCAGCTTAGATACTATGGTGATACGAGTTTTTACACCGTTGGAAGTGAGATCCAATGGCTTGGGAGTAGTCTTTGTAATTATGCGCAATTTCCAAACTCTCCAAAGGTTTTTTTGCAAATAAAACATTCAGGCCTCGTGTGTGCCGCTGCATCTTCGATCCAACGGCTCCCCGGTGCTCATATTAGGTGCTCCCCGTAGCTTAATTACCCGCTACGGTGATATGAGCATCTAGGTCGTATGATCAGTGATCAGATGGCACATGCGTAGTACTTGTACTTTCTGCGCATTTCCCAAACTCTATCAACCGTATATTGCAAAAACATTCAAACCTCCTACTGTGGGCCGTTAGATCTCAGTGAACTCGTATCACCATAGAATCTACGGTGCGGGAGCACCTCATACTCTCCCGTGCGAGAAAACATAAGGTGCTATCGCAGCTTGGATGCTACGGTGATACGAGCTTGGAGGTCGTTTGATCTGAGATCCAATGGCATCCGAGCAGTCTTTGTGCTTGTAAGTAGTGGCCGAACTCTTTTGGGGCTTTTCTGCAAAAAACCATTCGAACCACCGAGGAGGTGTTGGGTCACAAATCCAACGCCTCCGAAAAGCTTGTATCACCAAAGCATCTAAGGTGTGGTAGCACATGATATTCTTACATACAGGAGAATATGATGTCCTCCTTCACCTTAGATGCTACGGTGATATGAGCTTCGAGGTCGTTGGATATGGGATCAAAGGGCATCTAAGTAGTTTTTGTACAAATTGTGTGCAATTCTCAAACTCATCAAGGTTTCCTGCAAAAATATTAAGACACATCATGTGAGCTGCTATATCTCAGATCTACAAGCTCCAAGCAACTCATATCGGCATATAGCATCTAAGGTATGGGGGCACATGATATTCTCCCGGGGAGGAGGGGTGGGGGGTGCACAACCAATCGGTGGTTGGGAGGGTGGGGACAAATATAATCTAAACAACCCTAAACAGAGCTCCACAATTTTATCTAAGGTCGAGGGGTTGACCCCCGACAATCATAGCTCCGCCTAAACACAACATTTGCATGTACTGTAGTACTAGACTTAATATTCATGTTTCAGTTTCATGTTCATTTTAAATATTGAACTGAGGACCATGGATGTCTTACATTTTACTCCCTTCGTTCCTAAATATTAGTCTTTTTAGAGGCTTCAAATGGACTGGCACATACGGATGTATATAGACATATTTTAGAGTCTAGATTCACTCATTTTGCTCCGTATGTAGTCACTTGTTGAACTCTCTAAAAGACTAATATTTAGGAATAGAAGGAGTATTTTTGAATTCGTGTCATACATGCATGGTTTGGAAAAATAGATGCACTATACTTATTGGATTGTTGTTGTGTTCGTGCGTGTGTGTCTCTGTGTGTGTGTGTGGTCATATGCTTGATACATACAAAGTTTTCTCACCTCCACATTGTTCATCTTTTAAATTTGAATTTGCATTGGAAAACTTACTAGGGATACCATGAAATGTGAAATCCACGTTGAGATCACTATATCACAAACTCACTCTAATTCAACAACTCGTCATAAATCAATTACCACGTTGAGATTAGTATTTGCAAGGAAAATACGGGTATTGTAATACACATAGATTCGTTTGGTAATTTAAAAGGTTCCTTTCGTATTCTTGAATGGTAGGACCCAACGGCGTACCAGCCAGACCTTGGCTCGTGTTGATCCTAAAAAAACCGGGCTCGTGTCCTTCGGTGGCGTGCGTGGTACGCACATTAGGCAACCCCAACCAGTCGAGCCTCAGCGTTTCAAGTCAAAATATCTGGCGGCCAGAATTCCAGCCCTAGGAAATTCCCCTCATGTCCCCGGTCCATAATGACTACCGATGAACAACGGAGGGATGCTTTAGTAACTAGACAACGTTACCTACCGTGCCGAGCA
The DNA here is from genome assembly GCF_018294505.1 of Triticum aestivum. Taxonomy (NCBI): domain Eukaryota; kingdom Viridiplantae; phylum Streptophyta; class Magnoliopsida; order Poales; family Poaceae; genus Triticum; species Triticum aestivum. The sequence goes on from NC_057811.1 coordinate 436,144,962, forward strand.
CGGTTCAATTCCCTCGGTCGCCGCTCGTCAAGGTCACCCGTCAACTGCATTGCCTAGTACTACTACTACACCAGGATGAGCACAGAATTGAGCCCGTTTGTTCGTGCCTAGTACTTGAGTTAATATATCAGGCAATGCACTGGTACGGAGGGATTATCCTTTTACTCTGCATATATAACTTGTCTGAAGTCAAACTAAGCAAAATGTTTGACCAAATCCTTTCTTAAGAAATACAACAGGACAGATGTACGGCTTGAAAATTTATTGCATGATGCAGGTTATGATATTGTTTCGAATCCTGGATCTTAAATTTCAGAAAATCCAAAAGTGAGCATACATTCTTGAAACTAAGCATGGTCACGTGATATGGCACAAATATTACTTCGTAAGTTTTTTCTTCAATTTGAGACAAGCTGCTTATGACAAGTTGCACAAATGAAGAGCCAAGGTATTTTGGAACAAAGACCTGTCACGTTAAGGCGAATGCTTTCACTATTGAAACCGTGGGCGTTTACGTGCCGCCACGAGTCCCCGCTTCTCATCGGTAGGTGCCGTCCGAGCAAGCATGTGAGTCGACGGGAGGCGTGCGAGCAGACCGCTGCGCCGACTGTCAGGGAGGCGTGCGAGCAGACCGCTGTGCAGGCTCACTGCGAGGCGAGCCCTTTGACCAGGCTCCGCCGCCCACCTTCGTCCCAACTGCTCCCACTTTTAATGTCGCCGGCCCCGCAGTTTAAAATCAACCCCGCACTACCCGGTATCGCTACAATCCTCTCTCTTCCTCTCCGATTCTCCTGTCGTCTACCTCCAACTAGCCTGACCTAAACGTACGCCATGCCGCATCACGATGGTCTGCCCTTAGTGTTCCAGTTTCCTGAGGAAGACACCCAGCCGGAGTCTCAAGAACATAAGGCGCTTTGGGACGAGCTTGAACGGGCCTTGCGGGAAGACGCCGCGCCTGTCCCCGCTCCTGTTCCGGCTGCCGTCGCCCCGACTGTGCCAGCGCCCATCCCCGTGGCATTGATGGGCTGGGAGCCGCACAGCTTGATCCCACGGGGTTCCACAAGGTCCCAGCCGACTTTCACGCGCCCGTGCACCTGCCAGCGCATGCGCCTGCGCGTGCACTGACGCGCACGCCCGTGCCGGTGCCCGTGCACCTGCCAGCGCATGCGCCTGCGCGTGCACTGACGCGCACGCCTGTGCCGGTGCCCGTGCACACGAATGTCTCCGCCGCGCCGTTGACAGTGCCTGTCCCCGCGCGGGTGCCAGTGCCCCCCTCAGCGGCATGGATGGCCGCCGTCGACCGCTTCCTTGCACCAACGCCAGTCGCCTCCTCCCGCCAGTTGACTCGCTCCGAAGTCCAGAACATTTTGGCCTTCCTTGAAGCTAGGCCAACGTCCAGGAGTACGCCAACAACGGCGCAAGACGCCGCCGTCGCCGTCGGTCAGTGGCCCGACGACACACAGAGCACGGTAGAGCAGCCGCTTCCCACCGCGAGACGCCCCGCTGTCGCCGCGTAATCTAAATTTGCCATGAAAAATGTTCGGATTGCCATGCTTAAAATCCGAACGTTTATCATTTACGTTTATTTTATATCGATCGTCGTATAATTTAAAGTCGGAGTCAGACTGAACGAAATGTATGGTTTGATCGATTGAATGTTCTGCTAGAGCCGTATCAAATTAAATATAAAACGTCATCAAGCCACATGTATTCCTTGTCATCCAACGACCTAGACTGCTTCAATGTCGAGCGCTCAACACATTTAGCGTGCAGTTAATTTCATTCCAAAAATAGTGCTAATCACATGACAACACGCAAATAATATCCTAGTAGTTTATATCTGCATGCACTTAATATACTTCCAAATTAACGTGCATTGCACGTACACACTGACTAGTGCTGCTAGTACGTGAAACTGGTGTCGTGACTTGTGAACGCGTCCAGATATGGTCAACGGCAACATCGCCCGCGTGTTCTTCCTGTTTGCCTGTGCGTCTAAACGCAGAAGGGGAGGAGAGAGAGAGCACACATGGAACCCACCAGTAAGTGAAGGCGAATAGTACTAAAAATAATATTACATGTTATCCATTAATTAGGCTGTGGTAATATAAAAACATTATGTGAACAAAGGGGGTACAACAAACATTGCTATTCTACGTATGTTGCCTATTGACGTGCGGCTTGAAGGCCCGGTCGCATGTTCGATCCTCGTCCTTTAATTTTTAATTTGTATATGGGTCCAAATTTGTTTCATGACATGTGGGCCCCTCGGTGTGTAGTTTGTAGCACTTTAATTTGTGGGTCGAAATTTGTTCCATTCCAAGTGGACTATCGGTGTGTAGTTTTGTAGCTTATTTATAATAATTAAAGAGAACAACATAGTTTTTTCAATAATACCATGGTCAGACGTTGAAGGCGGGAAAGGACATGCGAGAGAGCGATGACCGAGCCAGAGGGAAATCAACTAGGGGAGTTGCGTGGGTTGCAACGGTGTTTGGAGTAGTTGTGGGCCGAATGCTACGAAAATATAATCTAAACCGACCAGAATAAATGCCTACACAAATTAATCCAAGGTTGGAGTGCCCCTCGCAATGTAAATAGCTCTGGCTTTGCGAGGGATGGAGAGGTAGTAGCTTCAACGCGTGGAAGATACGGTGTGAGAAAGCGAGGTCAATCGAGAGACATATAGATAGAGAGACAAAGTGAGTGTGGTCTGACATTCATTGAACAAATATATATGCTCTGGAGAGATATTGTCCGATTGAGCTTTTTGGCAAGGGTGAGGGCTGTAAGATAGAGCTTGAGAGATGATCCAGTCGCAGACTTGTAGATATATTTTGTGCGTGGGAGGAAGCAAGGTCAACCGATCACATAGGGTCGTCGTGCGATCGAAGGAGTGAGACGGGTTGGAGAGAGTGACCTAGATAGACGATGTGCGTGAGATAATATACAATGTGAATAGGTCGAATTGGGCTCAAACATGGTGATATATCGTTTTTTCTGAGAAAGAGCGAGGTCAATCGAGACATATGGAGAGAGAGAGAGAGAGAGAGATTGAGTGAGCGTGGCCCACCATGAGGTCGAAATCGAAAGAGTGGTGGCGGCTTGGATGGACTGACCTAGATAGACAATCTGCGTGAGAGAGCACAGAGTGTGTCGATCGAGGCCCAAACAGGGAGATGTATCATTTGTGTGTGAAAGAAAACATGGTTAAACGAGACTCAGATAAAGAGAGCGAGATTGAGCGAGTGTGGCCCGCCGTGCGGAAGAAAGAGTGAGACAGTCTCGAGGGAGTGACCTAGATATACAACGTGCGTGCGTGCGCACGAGAGGTTGGGGGGCTAGATAGGCAATGCATGTATTTAGCGCGAGAGGGTGAGAGGGAGAGGGGAGAGAGAGAGCTCGGCATGGGGTGCAATGGCGGGTGTGTGAGGTAAATACATTTGGTAACAGAGTGGGAAAAGGGGTTGTGTAGTTGATAGACTTAGAGATCGAAACATGGAGAGAAAGAATGAACGTGTGTTGGAAACCGATAGCTTCCTAAGGTGGTTAGGAGAGGAAGATTGACCG
>NC_057811.1:436148633-436149354 GCF_018294505.1 Triticum aestivum
GGGGGGGCTAAAAACGACATTTGAATGTACATAGTACGAGACTTAATATCGATGTTTCAATTCGGTGTACATTGTAAGATTTGAACCGAGGACCAGGCATACGGGTAATTATTTCGAATTCGTGCCATACTAAGTTTCGAAAAGTTGACATCGACTCAGTTTGTTGTGCTATTTTGTAGGTCATATGTTTGAATCCATCCAAAAGTTTTCTCACTACCATGGTGTTCATCATATACACATGAATTTGTATTAAAAAAGTAGCATGGATACAGTGAAATGCGAAATCCACGTTAGAATTGGAGATCGCTACGTGTCACACACTCTAATTCAAATAACTAACTACGTGACACACACTCTAATTCAAATAACTAATTATGTGACACACACTCTAATCCACGTTAGCGTGGGTACCGTTTTGACTTTTTTTCAAATAACTCCTCATTAATTAATTTATAGTACTCCCTCTGTTCACTTTTATAAGACCTTGAAGACATTTCAGACAATGTGCAAAACAGTTCATTTTAAGTTGTCTGAAACGACTTACAAAAGTGAACGGATGGAGTATCTCGTTTCGAATGACTAATTATTGCAAGGAAAACACGGGCATGGTAATACATACAGATTCGTTTGCAAATGAAAGAAGATTCGTTTGCATTCTCAAATGTAGGCGCACCAGGCAGACCAGGGTCGTGTCGGGGTGGACGCTGCTTCGGTGCCTTAA